>NC_089591.1:40219040-40519040 GCF_019320115.1 Miscanthus floridulus
AAGAAGAAGGCTCAAGCTCAACACCAACAATCAAAGCCAAAGCCAAAGCCAAGAGATGTTTTGAGTGTGGACAAGAAGGCCACTTTGCTCATGAGTGTCAAACTCCACCACCACAACCCTTGCCCAAGCATGCTAGACCCTTTGCTTTCAATGCTCACTACATGCTTAGAAAAGATTCGAGTGGAAAGATGAAAGTCATGTTCTTAGGTCCCCCCAACAAGAGTAGGCCTAAGAAAATTTGGGTGGCTAAGTCACTTGTTGAGAAGGTGAAGGGCCCTCAACAAGCTTGGATCCCTAAAGCTTGAATCTCTTGTGTGTAGGTGAACTACAAGACCGGTGGAAGTCATTGGGTTATTGATAGTGGTTGCACTCAACATATGACCGGTGATCCTCGTATGTTCACCTCACTAGATGAAGAGGTAGATGGACAAGAGAAAATAACATTTGGAGATAATTCAAAGGGCAAGGTTCAAAGGATTGGGCAAAGTGGCAATATCAAATGATCATTCCATCTCCAATGTGCTCTATGTTGCTTCATTGAGCTTCAACTTGCTATCCGTTGGGCAATTGTGTGATCTTGGCTTTCAATGCTTATTCACCGAGAAGGAGGTTGTTGTATCCAAGGTAGATGACAATCAAGTGATATTCAATGGATTTAGATACAACAACTTTATATCTAGTTGACTTCACCTCCGAAGATGCAAACTTGAAGACTTGCCTATTCACCAAAACAACACTTGGGTGGCTATGGCATAGAAGACTTGCTCATGTTGGGATGAGCTCACTCAAGAAGCTTATGAAGAATGATTTGGTGAGAGGGTTGAAGGATGTGAAGTTTGAGAAGGACAAGCTTTGTAGTGCATGTCAAGCCGGCAAGCAAGTTGCAAACACTCATCCAACCAAAGCTTTCATGTCAACCACAAGAGTGCTAGAACTCCTACACATGGATTTATTTGGACCAACAACATACAAGAGTTTGGGAGGAAATCTCTATTGTCTTGTGATTGTGGATGACTATTCAAGATATACATGGGTGTTCTTCCTTCATGACAAATCCGAAGTTGCATCTTGTTTCAAGAAGTTTGCCAAGAGAGCTCAAAATGAATTTGAAGTGAAGCTCAAGAAGATAAGAAGTGACAATGGCAAAGAGTTTGACAACACAAACATAGAAGCTTATTGTGATGAAGTTGGAATCAAACATGAAGTCTCCGCAACCTATACTCCTCAACAAAATGGTGTAGTTGAGAGGAAGAACCGGACTTTGATCACTCTTGCAAGGACAATGCTAGATGAGTACAACACCCCGAAGCTCTATGGGCGGAAGCAATCAACACCGCATGTTATGCATCCAACCGCCTATTTCTTCAAAAGTTCCTTGTCAAGACACCATATGAGTTGCTCAATGGGAAGAAGCCGGACGTCTCCTTCTTTAGGGTGTTTGGTTGCAAGTGCTACATCTACAAGAAGCGGCAACACCTAGGGAAGTTTCAAAGGCGTTGTGATATAGGTTTTCTTGTTGGTTACTCATTGAAGTCCAAAGCATATAGAGTATTTAATCATGCCACCGGCTTGGTTGAAGAAACATATGATGTGGAATTTGATGAATCTAACGGCTCCCAAGGAGCACATGAGAATCTTGATGATGTAGGTGATGAACCATTGAGGGAGGCTATGAAGAATATTCCGGTGGGAGACATCAAGCCAAAAGATGATGAAGATGATGTACAAGTCATTAATCAACCCTCTTCATCAAATGTACCACAAGATGGTGAAAAAGTTGGGAGAGTAGAAAATGAAGATACTCATATCTCCCATGAGCAAATGGTGGTACAAGCACAAGATGTTGATGCTCCACAACCTCCTCCTCAAGTGGTCAATAGAAGAAATACACCTCTCCTACAAGATCATCCACAAGATCTCATCATAGGGAGTCCAACAAAGGGGGTGATGACTCGATCTCAAAAACTTACCTTCATTTATTGCTCATCACTCTTTTGTCTCTTGCTATGAGCCTACCAAGGTAGAAGAATGCTCTAAAGATCCGGATTGGATCAATGCCATGCATGAAGAGTTGAACAACTTCACTCGCAATGAAGTTTGGAATCTTGAAGAGCGACCAAAAGGATGCAAGAGTCATTGGAACAAAGTGGGTGTTCCGCAACAAGCAAGATGATCAAGGTGTTGTTGTGAGGAACAAGGCAAGACTAGTGGCAAAGGGGTTCTCTCAAGTTGAAGGTTTAGATTTTGGAGAAACCTTTGCACCGGTTGCAAGATTAGAAGCCATCCGTATCCTTCTTGCATATGCATCACATCATGAAATGAAACTATATCAAATGGATGTGAAAAGTGCATTCTTAAATGGCTTTATTAATGAACTAGTCTATGTTGATCAACCTCCCGGGTTTGAAGACCCTAGATATCCTAATCATGTTTATAGGTTGTCCAAGGCACTATATGGGCTTAAGCAAGCCCCAAGAGCTTGGTATGAGCGCCTTCGGGACTTCCTTATTGAGAAGGGCTTCACCATTGGGAAGGTCGACACCACACTATTCACCAAGAAGCTTGATGGGCATATCTTCATTTGTCAAGTATATGTTGATGATATCATCTTTGGATCATCAAATGAAGACTCATGCAAAGAATTTGGTGAATTGATGTCTAAGGAGTTCGAGATGTCAATGATTGGTGAGCTTACATTCTTTCTTGGTTTTCAAGTCAAGCAAATGAAAGAAGGCATCTTCATCTCTCAAGAGAAATACACAAAAGATCTTCTCAAGAGATTCAAGATGGATGAATGTAAGCCAATCAAGACCCCAATGCCTACCAATGGACATCTCGACCTAGATGAGGGAGGTAACTCGGTTGATCAAACTCTCTACCGTTCTATGATTGGTAGCTTGTTATATTTAACCGCATCTAGGCCCGACATCATGTTTAGTGTGTGTATGTGTGCTAGATTTCAAGCTAGTCCTAAGGAAACACATTTAATTGCCGTAAAAAGAATCCTTAGGTATCTTAAGCACACACCAAGCATTGGCCTTTGGTATCCCAAAGGAGCTTTATTTGAATTAATTGGCTATTCCGATTCGGACTACGCCGGATGCAAAGTTGATAGAAAGAGCACATCCGGAGGGTGCCATTTGCTTGGTAGATCACTTGTGTCTTGGTCCTCCAAGAAACAAAATAGTGTGGCTTTGTCCACCGCCGAAGCGGAATACATTGCCGCGGGTGCTTGTTGTGCACAAATATTATACATGAAACAAACTTTACTAGACTATGGAGTAGTTCTAGAGAAAGTACCTCTTTTGTGCGACAATGAAAGTGCGGTAAAACTTGCAAATAATCCGGTTCAACACTCTCGCACCAAGCATATAGATATCCGCCATCACTTTCTAAGAGATCATGTAGCTAAAAATGATATATCACTAGAAGGTGTAAGATCCGAAGATCAATTAGCGGATATCTTCACTAAACCGCTAGATGAGGCTACATTTTGTAGATTGCGGAACGAGCTCAATGTACTTGATTTTAGTAACTTCACTAAAAATTGAGCTTGTGTTGTCCCTTGCATTCATTGTAATATACAACATGTTTAATTTGTGGCAATGCATATAGGGCTTGTCTAACATGGTTAAGATAACCGCCGAAAAGCGTGTGAAGAAGCTTAACCTTGGATCAAACTTGACAAGCAACTAGATTTACTTACAAGTATTACATATGCATGAATGTTGTTTTGTCGTTTTGTTCCATTTGCCCTCTTGTTGCCTATTTTCTTAAAAAGAATTATAGCCTAAGGCAAAATATTTTGAAAAATATGAGGGTTTGAGAGAGGTCACTCACATCAGTCCCAATTGGTGTTTATTTGGATCTTATTCAAGTTGGGACTTGATTGGGAACAGGTAGCGCGAAGGAATGTTGAAGAATTGCTGGAAAAGGTGCACCGGACGCTGCACCGGACGCTGCTGTCCAGCGTCCGGTCAGTTCACAGGAGGTGAACTGCTGTTGAAGGAGTGACCGGACGCTGCGTCTGTGCGTCCGGTCAGAAAGGGTCAGCGTCCGGTCGATCGAAGGAAGGACAAGCTGTACTGACCGGACCCTGCCTGCGTCCGGTCATGGACCACCGGACGCGTCCGGTCCGCGATTCCAGAGGATTTGGACCTCTCTGGAATCGACCGGACGCTGGGTGGTAGCGTCCGGTCGCTACCACCGGAGCGTCCGGTCAGTGGATCTCGCGCGTCTTAAGGACTCTTTTCCCGTTTCCTTCTCTGTCGCGTTTTGGGGGTTATATATCCGAACCTTTCTTCTTCCTTGACCTAACCCAGCCGCCGCCGTGCCCAGCCGCCCAAGCCCCGCCGGCCTCGCCGCCGCCGCACTTGCCCGCGCCTCCTCGCGCCTCACCTCGCGCCCGCGCTCCGTGCCTGCCAGCCGGCCGCAGCTCCGTGCCGCAGCCGCCTCGCGCCCGCCTAGCGCCCCACAGCTCGCGCTCGTCCCGCGCCACCAGCCTGCTCAGCCTCGCCGGCCTACCTCGCGCATAAGATCGTCCGCTTCCATCGTTGCCAGACTGCAAGTGCTCTTGCCTATCCTCCCATTGTTTGGTAAGGCAATTTCTGCTGTTTCATATCTTGATCTCCAATTGTGATCTCGATCAATTCTAAATACATTGATTCCCCATTGCATTCAGGGCGTTTGACCTAACCCTAGCCAGTTTCCGAGATCCCCGCGTGACAACTTACCTCTTCTCGGTTCGCGGTTCGTCAGGTAGAAAGCCACTCGATTCAAATTCGCATCTACATTGCTTTCTCTGTTAGGTTTTCGCATCCATTAGATATATGGTATTTATTTGTATATCCATCTATTCTATCGTGCAGCGAGTCGGTTCCGTTGTGTTTCGTCTGGCAGTTGGCAGTAAACTCGGAGCCAAGCTCGCGAGTAAGGATAGAGGCCAAGCCTCGAAAGCAGCAGTTTGACAGTTGATCTTCATCAGCGACAGTTCACCATCTTGTCAGTTCAGATGGCTCGCACCAAGAATGTTGGTGGTGGTCCAGGTGATGATGATCGGAGACCCCCGCCTCGTCAGCCAGCCGGATCCAAGGCAAGTCAACCAAGCAAGTAACATCCAAGAAGCGGAAGTACCCCGACGCAGAGACAGCAGAGCAGCAGCTGTTGCAGAGGCCGCAGAGCGTGCCGAGAGAGGTGGTACCCGCAGCGGAGTTGTCATTGCAGATCAGCCAGTTTCACCCGCAGTCAGAGCTGCGATTGAGGAGGTTGAGCGTCGTCATGGTAGTCCAGCTGGGACTGCCACGTTGCAGGACGACGGGTTGCCATTGAGGAGGGTCCGTCAGCACAGCAGCAGCCCTCCACCAGCAGAGCCTCAGCCAGCCCAGGAGACTCAGGAGAGTCAGGAGACCGAGCCGGCACCTCAGCTACGCCGCTCGAGTCGTACCAGTGCTGCAGTTCCACCGAGGCCAGCTACACGGCGCAGGGGTTCACGCCCTCCGCCCAGACCACAGGGTCCGCCTCCAGTGGTTCACCTCGACTTGAGGGCCGCTACAGCCAGGCAGGTTCAGCAGCTGCGGTTTGTTGAGTTTGAGGTTTGGTTTCCCTCCGAGGAGGGATGAGAGAGCAGCTGAGGGGTTCTACACGCCACTGCAGGAGGATTTCTACAATGCATATCTAACAGTGGGGCAGTGTTCAGATCACAGAGGGTCTGTCAGATAGAGTCCATTGTGGCAGCAGCCGGAGAGGGCATTCGGCAATACTTGTCATATTTGCCAGGACTGTCAGATCTGATTGGACGGACAGGGATATATGTACCTTCTTGGGTCCGTCAGTTTTATGCCTCGCTCTACATTGATCCTCATCACAGATTCATTCACTTTGCTTTCAACGGCAAAGACTACAGAGTGACTAGTGGCAGAGCCAGGGAGATACTGAGACTACAGGAGCAGCCTGTAAAGATGCATGAGGTTTGCTATGGACAGCAGGGGCCTCCCAGGCGTCCTCATGGAGGGTAGGTGCCCCCTACAGATTTAGTGCGGCATTGCTTCAAGGAGCCGTTTGGTGAGGGGTCGAGCAGGAACCCCAGTGACTTGACTCCTACAGCGAGGATACTAGAGGCCATCATCAGGAGGACACTGCTTCCCAGGTTGGGATACAGGGAGGGCCTGACTCGCTTACAGCTCTGGCTTCTCAATGCCATCATGCAGATGACAGTGTTTGACATCTAGGGACCTCCTTCTTTCTAGAGATGGAGGATACTATAGCTGAGGGATTCAAGGGTCGCAGGCAGCTTCCCTATGCTCACTGGATCACCGTTCCTCATCCGCAGAGTTGTGATTGATAAGCCCCCTGGCATGATGGATGAGTATACAGGTGCCACTACAGAGTTCCCAGCTTACAACCTGTCACAGAGGATCAGACACGCCACTCCTCAGGCACCCAGTCAGCCTAGCCGTCGCCCCGACGTGCCAGAGTCTGCAGCTCAGCAGGATGAGATCATCAGAGGGATTGCAGCCACTGAGGAGGAGGAGCTAGAGGCACAGCAGGAGGTGAGCGAGTACAGTGATAGCTCCGACGACGACTACCAGCCTATACCTCAGATGCCTCCACGCAGACACGATGCAGAGGCCGGTAGCTCCAGTTCTGCTCCACCTGCTCCACAGACAGACCCCGCTCTCATTGCTATTCTTGAGCGGATGCAGCAGGATCAGACACGACAGGCACAGGAGACAGCTGCCAACTTCGCACAGTTTCAGGCTCGTCAGGACGAGTTTCCAGCGGCAGCAGCAGCTCCTTCAGCACCAGCAGTTACTTATGCAGCAGCAGCTCATGGGATTCATGCAGCATGTAGTGACAGCTATTGGGGTCCCAATGCCACAGCCTTCGCCCCAGCTTGCACAGCCTCCTACCACTTCGACGACTCCAGCAGTACAGCCCATCGGGCTTCAGAGTCAGGGACAGCCTCCTAGTTCAGTTCACGTCACCTCCAGTACAGGTGTCCCAGTGGTTAGCCTCACCGGGTGTTGCCCCGCAGTTCACGCCTTTTCAGACGGGCTTTACACCAGAGCAGTCTTCCTCGCTGTTCGTGCCTGAGTCATCAGTCTCCAGGAGTCTTGGAGCATCATTCAGCGAGTTGACCGGCATGCCTACTCCTGCCTCACATGCATACTGCCGGACCGTCTACAGCAGCTCCAGCTATCATGACCACTCAGAGGCTCCCCTCGTCTGTCGCCTCGTCAGATCCTACGACAGACTTACCTTGCAGCGTCACAGGCAGCACCAGCCCCAGCTCAGACCCAGACCGCTTCAGCGACACTTCCTGCTTCAGAGGGTCAGTCAGTTCAGAGCTCAGGATCAGATGATGATGCCGCCCAGTTCCATCTTGCTCCACGTACTTCAGCGCCCGACTCGTCCGCTGCAGCCCCAGCCGTCCTGACCCTTAGGTTTTGGTGTTTGACGCCAAAGGGGGAGAGGGTTTGAGTATGTAGACTCAGGGGGAGCGAGCTTTTAGGGGGAGCTAGTTATCTAGTATTAGCTTATTATATACATTTGGAGTTTCATTTGTGTGATACACTATTACTTATGCATTCGTGTGTTTACTTTCATGCATACTATTATATATATGTGATAGTGCTATCTACGTGATTGTGATATTTGACATGTGTGATTTCTACTTTGCTTTATCTATATGTCATATCACTTGAGTAATGCTCATTTGCCCTTTGCTTCCGCGGTTTATACTTCGAAGCAAATGAGCTTTGTAATTAGTACTCATGCTTAATTCATATCCTTTGAGTACATTGTGTTGGCTTGGGTCATATAAGCTTGACTAACTCTTTTGTTCTTATTGACAAAAGCTTATATGAACCAAGCCCGTCAAAAACCTCACTCCATAACATACTCGAGGTGGTATTGTCATCAATCACCAAAAAGGGGGAGATTGAAAGCATCTAGGCCCCTAGTTGGATTTCGGTGATTAATGTCAATACAAGATTACTATGACTAACGTGTGTTTTGCAGAGGCAATTAAGTTAGGTCATGGTAATGGAGATCGATTGGGCAATCGAGGTTGTCATGCCCCTACGATGGATATCGTTTCGGTTTTCAAAGGATGGACGACAAGGTTAAGGATAACTAGTTGTAAGTGTCAATTGGAGTTGGAGAGACACTTAGAGTAGTTTAGGACTTTGTTTTTCCTTTGGCCGTACTATGAAGGGGGGTATGAACGGGTAGCTTGACCTAGTTGAGTCTAGTGAGTTAGGTGTGGTGCACACTTGTTAAAACTAGCTCTAGGTAGCTCCTATGAATGCCTAAGATCCTTTGGAGCAAACTTCATTCACATATGTTCGAAAGTTTGGAGGTGAATGGAGGGTCAAACACTGACCGGACGCTGGCTTCCGGTGCGACCGGACGCTGGCCGCAGGGTCCGGTCAGTTCGTTTTGACTGAGGTGGTTAAGTCTGTTGTGACCGGACGCTGGAAGGTTGTGTGATCGGACGCTGAGGGCTAGCGTCCGGTCGACTCCAGTTAAGGGTCCAGACTTGGAAAAGAGTGACCGGACGCGTCCGGTCAGTGTGACCGGACCCTGTGTATCCAGCGTCCGGTCGTTTACAGTAAGCATCCAAGAGCGACCGGACGCGTCCGGGTCTGTACTGACCGGACCCTGGCAGCGTCCGGTCATCACTTGAAAAACTTGATCCCCGTGGTCCAATGAACTGACCGGACCCTGCGGCCAGCGTAACGGTCGGCACCGGAGCCACCAGCCCGTCCGGTCAGTGTTTGACCCTCCATTCACTTCCAACTTCCGAACATATGTGAATGAAGTTTGCTCAAAAGATCTTAGGCCATTCATAGGAGCTACCTAGAGCTAGTTTTAATAAGTGTGCACCACACCTAACTCACTAGACTTAACTAGGTCAAGCTACCCGTTTCATACCCCCTTCATAGTACAGCCAAAGAAAAAAACAAAGTCCTAAAACTACTCTAAGTGTCTCTCCAACTCCATTGACACTTAGAACTAGTTTATCCTTAACATTGTCGTCCAACCTTTGAAAACCGAAATGATTTCCATCGTAGGGGCATGACAACCTCGATTGCCCAATCGATCTCCATTACCAGACCTCCTAACTTAAATTATCTCTGCAAAACACATGTTAGTCATAGTAATCTTGTATTGACATTAATCACCGAATCCAATAGGGGCCAGATGCTTTCAATCTCCCCCTTTTTGGTGATTGATGACAATACCACCTCGAGTATGTTATGGAGTGAGGTTTTTGACAGGGCTTGGTTCATATAAGCTTTTGTCAATAAGAACAAAAGAGTTAGTCACGCTTATATGACCCAAGCCAACACAATGTACTCAAAGAATATGAATTAAGCATGAGTACTAATAACAAAGCTCATTTGCTTCGAAGTATAAACGCGGAAGCAAAAGCAAATGAGCATTACACAGTGATATGACATATAGATAAAGCAAAGTAGAAGTCACACATGTCAAATATCACAACCACGTAGATAGCACTATCACATATAATATAATAGTATGCATGAAAGTAAACACACGAATGCATAAGTAATAGTGTATCACACAAATAAAACTCCAAAAGTATATAATAAGCTAATACTAGATAACTAGCTCCCCCTGAAACTAGCTCCCCCTAAGTCTACATACTCAAACCCTCTCCCCCTTTGGCGTCAAACACCAAAACCTAGGGGTCGGACGGCGGGGCTGCAGCGGACGAGTCGGGCACTGAAGTACGTGGAGCAAGATGGAACTGGGCGCCATCATCATCTGACCCTGAGCTCTGAACTGACTGACCCTCTGAAGCAGGAAGTGTCGCTGAAGCGGTCTGGGTCTGAGCTGGGGCTGGTGCTGCCTGTGAAGCTACAAGTATGTCTGTCGTAGGATCTGACGAGGCGACAGACGAGGGGAGCCTCTGAGTAGTCATGATAGCTGGAGCTGCTGTAGATGGACCGGCAGTATGCATGTGAGGCGGAGTAGGCATGCCAGTCAACTCGCTGAATGATGCTCCAAGACTCCTGGAGACTGACGACTCAGGCACGAATAGCGAGGACGTCTGCTCTGGTGAGAAACCCGTGTGATAAGGAGTGAACTGCGGGGCTACACCAGGTGAGGCTAACCACTGGGACATCTGTACAGGAGGTGAAGTGAACTGAGCTGGAGGCTGTCCCTGACTCTGAAGCCCAATGGGCTGTACTGTTGGAGTCGTCGAAGTGGTAGGAGGCTGTGCAAGCTGGGGCGAAGTCTGTGGCAGTGGGATCCCAATGGCTGTTACTACATGCTGCATGAATCCCATGAGCTGCTGCTGCATAAGTAACTGCTGGTGCTGAAGGAGCTGCTGCTGCCGCTGAAACTCGTCCTGACGAGCCTGAAACTGTGCGAAGTTTGTAGCTGTCTCCTAATGCCTGTTGTGTCTGATCCTGCTGCATCCGCTCAAGAATAGCAATGAGAGCGGGGTCTATCTGCGGAGCAGGTGGAGCAGAACTGGAGCTACCTGCCTCTGCATCGTGTCTACGTGGAGGCATCTGAGGTATAGGCTGGTAGTCGTCGTCGGAGCTGTCACTGTACTCACTCACCTCCTGCTGTGCCTCTAGCTCCTCCTCCTCAGTGGCTGCAATCCCTCTGATGATCTCGTCCTGCTGAGCTGCAGACTCTGGCACAGTCGGGACGACGGCTAGGCTGTCTGGGTGCCTGGAGGAGTGGCGTGTCTGATCCTCTGTGACAGGTTGTAAGCTGGGAACTCTGTAGTGGCACCTGTATACTCATCCATCATGCCAGGGGGCTTATCAATCACAACTCTGCGGATGAGGAACATGATCCAGTGAGCATAGGGAAGCTGCCTGCGACCCTTGAATCCCTCAGCTATAGTATCCTCCATCTCTGAAAGAAGGAGGTCCCAGATGTCAAACACTGTCATCTGCATGATGGCATTGAGAAGCCAGAGCTGTAAGCGAGTCAGGCCCTCCCTGTATCCCAACCTGGGAAGCAAGTGTCCTCCTGATGATGGCCTCTAGTATCCTCGCTGTAGGAGTCAAGTCACTGGGGTTCCTGCTCGACCCCTCACCAAACGGCTCCTTGAAGCAATGGCGCACTAAGTCTGTAGGGGGCACCAACCCTCCATGAGGACGCCTGGGAGGCTCCTGATGTCCATAGCAAACCTCATGCATCCTTACAGGCTGCTCCTGTAGTCTCAGTATCTCTCTGGCCCTGCTACTCGTCACTCTATAGTCTTTGCCGTTGAAGGCAAAGTGAATGAATCTGTGATGAGGATCGATGTAGAGCGAGGCATAAAACTGACGAACCCAAGAAGGTACATATATCCCTGTCCGTCCAATCAGATCTGACAGTCCTGGCAAATATGACAAATATTGCCGAATCCCCTCTCCGGCTGCTGCCACAATGGACTCTATCTGACAGACCCTCTGTGATCTGAACACTGCCCCACTGTTGAGATATGCATTGTAGAAATCCTCCTGCAGTGGCGTGTAGAACCCCTCAGCTGCTCTCTCATCCCTCCTCGGAGGAAACCAAACCTCAAACTCAACAAACCGCAGCTGCTGAACCTGCCTGGCTGTAGCGGCCCTCAAGTCGAGGTGAACCACTGGAGGCTGGACCCTGTGGTCTGGGCGGAGGGCGTGAACCCCTGCGCTGTGTAGCTGGCCTCGGTGGAACTGCAGCACTGGTACGACTCGAGCGGCGTAGCTGAGGTGCCGGCTCGGTCTCCTGACTCTCCTGAGTCTCCTGGGCTGGCTGAGGCTCTGCTGGTGGAGGCTGCTGCTGTGCTGACGGACCCTCCTCAATGGCAACCCGTCGTCCTGCAAGCGTGGCAGTCCCAGCTGGACTACCGTGACGACGCTCAACCTCCTCAATCGCAGCTCTGACTGCGGGTGAAACTGGCTGATCTGCAATGACAACTCCGCTGCGGGTGCCACCTCTCTCGGCACGCTCTGCGGCCTCTGCAACAGCTGCTGCTCTAGCTGTCTCTGCGTCGGGGTACTTCCGCTTCTTGGATGTTACCTGCTTGGTTGACTTGCCTTTAGATCCGGCTGGCTGGCGAGGCGGGGGCCTCCTATCATCATCACCTGGGCCACCACCAACATTCTTGGTGCGAGCCATCTGACAAGATGGTGAACTGCCGCTGATGAAGATCAACTGTCAAACTGCCGCTTACGAGGCTTGGCCTCGATCCTTACTCGCGAGCTTGGCTCCGAGTTAACTGCCAACTGCCGGACGAAACACAACGGAACCGACTCGCTGCACGAAAGAATAGATGGATATACAAATAAATACCATATGTCTAATAGATACGAAACCCTAGTAGAGAAAGCAATGTAGATGTGAAATTGAATCGAATGGCTTTCTACCTGACAAACAACGAACCGAGAAGAGATAAGATGTCATGCGAGGGATCCTCGGAACCAGGCTAGGGTTAGGTCAAACGCCCTGAATGCAATGGGGAATCAGTGCATTTAGAATTGATCTAGATCACAATTGGAGATCAAGATTGAAACGCAAAACTTGCCTTACCAAACAATGGGAGGATAGGGCAAGAGCACTTGGCGAAGATTTTCAGCCTTGGCACCGATGGAACGACGAGCTTGGGCGCGAGGAGGCCAGCGAGGAGCTGAGCAGGCGTGGTGGTGCGTGGGACGAGCCGCGAGGCTTGGTGGTGCGCTAGGCCGTGGCGCGAGGCTCGGCTGCAGGGCACGGGGAGGCTGCGGCACGGCTGGGCAGGGGCACGGAGGCGCGGGCGCGAGGTGAGGCGCGAGGAGGCGGCGGTGCAACCGTGCGGCGGCTCGGCGAGGCAACGGCGGTGTGGCTTGGTGGCTTGGGCTAGGGCACGGCGGCGGCTCGGGCTTAGATCAAGGAAGAAGAAAAGGTTCGGATAAATAACCCCCAAAACGCGATAGAAAAGGAAACGAGAAAAGAGTCCTTAAGACGCGCGAGATCCACTGACCGGACGCTCCGGTGGTAGCGACCGGACGCTACCACCCAGCGTCCGGTCGATTCCAGAGAGGTCCAAATCCTCTAGAATCGGGACCGGACGCGTCCGGTGGTCCATGACCGGACGCAGGCAGGGTCCGGTCAGTACAATTTGATCTTCCTCCGATCGACCGGACGCTGAACCTTTTCTGACCGGACGCACAGACGCAGCGTCCGGTCACTCCTTCAGCAGCAGTTCACCTCCTGTGAACTGACCGGACGCTGGACAGCAGCGTCCGGTGCAGCGTCCGGTGCACCTTTTCAAGCAAACCTTCAACCTTCCTTCGCGCTGCCTGTTCCCAATCAAGTCCCAACTTAAATAAGATCCAAATAAACACCAATTGGGACTGATGTGAGTGACCTCTCTCAAACCCTCATATTTTTCAAAGTATTTTGCCTTAGGCTATAATTCTTTTTAAGAAAATAGGCAACAAGAGGGCAAATGGAACAAAACGACAAAACAACATTCATGCATATGTAATGCTTGTAAGTAAATCTAGTTGCTTGTCAAGTTTGATCCAAGGTTAAGCTTCTTCACACGCTTTTCGGCGGTTATCTTAACCATGTTAGACAAGCCCTATATGCATTTCCACAAATTAAACATGTTGTATATTACAATGAATGCAAGGGACAACACAAGCTCAATTTTTTGTGAAGTTACTAAAATCAAGTACATTGAGCTCGTTCCGCAATCTACAAAATGTAGCTTCATCTAGCGGTTTAGTGAAGATATCCGCTAATTGATCTTCGGATCTTACACCTTCTAGTGATATATCATTTTTAGCTACATGATCTCTTAGAAAGTGATGGCGGATATCTATATGCTTGGTGCGAGAGTGTTGAACCGGATTATTTGCAAGTTTTACCGCACTTTCATTGTCACACAAAAGAGGTACTTTCTCTAGAACTACTCCATAGTCTAGTAAAGTTTGTTTCATGTATAATATTTGTGCACAACAAGCACCCGCGGCAATGTATTCCGCTTCGGCGGTGGACAAAGCCACACTATTTTGTTTCTTGGAGGACCAAGACACAAGTGATCTACCAAGCAAATGGCACCCTCCGGATGTGCTCTTTCTATCAACTTTGCATCCGGCGTAATCCGAATCGGAATAGCCAATTAATTCAAATAAAGCTCCTTTGGGATACCAAAGGCCAATGCTTGGCGTGTGCTTAAGATACCTAAGGATTCTTTTTACGGCAATTAAATGTGTTTCCTTAGGACTAGCTTGAAACCTAGCACACATACACACACTAAACATGATGTCGGGCCTAGATGCGGTTAAATATAACAAGCTACCAATCATAGAACGGTAGAGAGTTTGATCAACCGAGTTACCTCCCTCATCTAGGTCGAGATGTCCATTGGTAGGCATTGGGGTCTTGATTGGCTTACATTCATCCATCTTGAATCTCTTGAGAAGGTCTTTTGTGTATTTCTCTTGAGAGATGAAGATGCCTTCTTTCATTTGCTTGACTTGAAAACCAAGAAAGAATGTAAGCTCACCAATCATTGACATCTCGAACTCCTTAGACATCAATTCACCAAATTCTTTGCATGAGTCTTCATTTGATGATCCAAAGATAATGTCATCAACATATACTTGACAAATGAAGATATGCCCATCAAGCTTCTTGGTGAATAGTGTGGTGTCGACCTTCCCAATGGTGAAGCCCTTCTCAATAAGGAAATCCCGAAGGCGCTCATACCAAGCTCTTGGGGCTTGCTTAAGCCCATATAGTGCCTTGGACAACCTATAAACATGATTAGGATATCTAGGGTCTTCAAACCCGGGAGGTTGATCAACATAGACTAGTTCATTAATAAAGCCATTTAAGAATGCACTTTTCACATCCATTTGATATAGTTTCATTTCATGATGTGATGCATATGCAAGAAGGATACGGATGGCTTCTAATCTTGCAACCGGTGCAAAGGTTTCTCCAAAATCTAAACCTTCAACTTGAGAGAACCCCTTTGCCACTAGTCTTGCCTTGTTCCTCACAACAACACCTTGATCATCTTGCTTGTTGCGGAACACCCACTTTGTTCCAATCACTCTTGCACCTTTTGGTCGCTCTTCAAGATTCCATACTTCATTCCGAGTGAAGTTGTTCAACTCTTCATGCATGGCATTGATCCAATCCGGATCTTTTAGAGCTTCTTCTACCTTGGTAGGCTCATAGCAAGAGACAAAAGAGTGATGAGCAATAAATGAGGTAAGTTTTTGAGATCTAGTCATCACCCCCTTTGTTGGACTCCCTATGATGAGATCTTGTGGATGATCTTGTAGGAGAGGTGTATTTCTTCTATTGACCACTTGAGGAGGAGGTTGTGGAGCATCAACATCTTGTGCTTGTACCACCATTTGCTCATGGGAGATGTGAGTATCTTCATTTTCTACTCTCCCAACTTTATCACCATCTTGTGGTACATTTGATGAAGAGGGTTGGTTAATGACTTGTACATCATCTTCATCATCTTTTGGCTTGATGTCTCCCACCTAGAATATTCTTCATAGCCTCCCTCAATGGTTCATCACCTACATCATCAAGATTCTCATGTGCTCCTTGGGAGCCGTTAGATTCATCAAATTCCACATCATATGTTTCTTCAACCAAGCCGGTGGCATGATTAAATACTCTATATGCTTTGGACTTCAATGAGTAACCAACAAGAAAACCTATATCACAACGCCTTTGAAACTTCCCTAGGTGTTGCCGCTTCTTGTAGATGTAGCACTTGCAACCAAACACCCTAAAGAAGGAGACGTCCGGCTTCTTCCCATTGAGCAACTCATATGGTGTCTTGACAAGGAACTTTTGAAGAAATAGGCGGTTGGATGCATAACATGCGGTGTTGATTGCTTCCGCCCATAGAGCTTCGGGGGTGTTGTACTCATCTAGCATTGTCCTTGCAAGAGTGATCAAAGTCCGGTTCTTCCTCTCAACTACACTATTTTGTTGAGGAGTATAGGTTGCGGAAGACTTCATGTTTGATTCCAACTTCATCACAATAAGCTTCTATGTTTGTGTTGTCAAACTCTTTGCCATTGTCACTTCTTATCTTCTTGAGCTTCACTTCAAATTCATTTTGTGCTCTCTTGGCAAACTTCTTGAAACAAGATGCAACTTCGGATTTGTCATGAAGGAAGAACACCCATGTATATCTTGAATAGTCATCCACAATCACAAGACAATAGAGATTTCCTGCCCAAACTCTTGTATGTTGTTGGTCCGAATAAATCCATGTGTAGGAGTTCTAGCACTCTTGTGGTTGACATGAAAGCTTTGGTTGGATGAGTGTTTGCAACTTGCTTGCCGGCTTGACATGCACTACAAAGCTTGTCCTTCTCAAACTTCACATCCTTCAACCCTCTCACCAAATCATTCTTCATAAGCTTCTTGAGTGAGCTCATCCCAACATGAGCAAGTCCTTCTATGCCATAGCCACCCAAGTGTTGTTTTGGTGAATAGGCAAGTCTTCAAGTTTGCATCTTCGGAGGTGAAGTCAACTAGATATAAGGTTGTTGTATCTAAATCCATTGAATATCACTTGATTGTCATCTACCTTAGATACAACCACCTCCTTCTCGGTGAACAAGCATTGGAAGCCAAGATCACACAATTGACCAACGGATAGCAAGTTGAAACTCAATGAAGCAACATAGAGCACATTTGAGATGGAATGATCATTTGATATTGCCACTTTGCCCAATCCTTTGACCTTGCCCTTTGAATTATCTCCAAATGTTATTTTCTCTTGTCCATCTACCTCTTCATCTAGTGAGGTGAACATACGAGGATCACCGGTCATATGTTGAGTGCAACCACTATCAATAACCCAATGACTTCCACCGGTCTTGTAGTTCACCTACACACAAGAGATTCAAGCTTTAGGGATCCAAGCTTGTTGAGGGCCCTTCACCTTCTCAACAAGTGACTTAGCCACCCAAATTTTCTTAGGCCTACTCTTGTTGGGGGGACCTAAGAACATGACTTTCATCTTTCCACTCGAATCTTTTCTAAGCATGTAGTGAGCATTGAAAGCAAAGGGTCTAGCATGCTTGGGCAAGGGTTGTGGTGGTGGAGTTTGACACTCATGAGCAAAGTGGCCTTCTTGTCCACACTCAAAACATCTCTTTGGCTTTAGGCTTTGGCTTTGATTGTTGGTGTTGAGCTTGAGCCTTCTTCTTCTCTACACATTGCCATATATCCAATGCCACTTCTATCCATCTTCATGACGGTATTCATGAGTAGCTCACTTTGGAGATGCTTGCCTCTAGCAAACTTGCTCAATCCCACCTTGAGATGCTCTTTCTCCATCTTGAGCTTCTTGTTCTCTTCTTGAGAATATCATTGTTCTTCTCCTCCTTGAGTTTCTTGATTTCTTCTTTTAACTTCTCATTCTCAAGGATCACCTCTTTGTCATGATCAAGAGTTTCTAGCACAATGGTGTTGTGACTTTTCATCTCTTCAAGATCTTTCATGAGCTTCTCATTGTTACTCTTGAGCTTGACATACTCATTATAGTCATTGCATTCAACCACTTGCTTGCCCTTGCTACTAGATCCATGCTCAATGCTTTCATCAATTAAATCATCACATGAGGTAGCTATATCAATCTTAACAACATGGTTAGTAGCATCATGTGGCTCATTTGGTAAGAATTCTTGTGCAATAATAAGGGTATCATAATTGATCTTTAGAGTTGCATATTCATCTTTTAGCTTATTGTGACTAGTGATAAGCTCATTGTGTACCCACTCAAGTTTATCATTTTTATCTTTAAGCTCTTTCTTAGAAGATTTGAGCTCCTTGAGTTTGGATGATATAGAATCATTTGTTTCCTTGAGCTCATCATTAGCCTTTTCTAATGTATCACTACTTAGCTAAGAGTGAATCATTTTTAGCATCAAGCTTTTCATTTGTAGCTCTACTCTTTCTAATGATCTTAGTATATTTTCTAAGTATTTTGACAAGATCATCATAAGTAGGTGAGTCATCATCATCGCTATCACTATCATCACTAGCATGTTCATCATCACTACTATCATCACTCTTAGTTACCTTGCGTTCACCTTTGGCCATAAGGCATAGGTGTGTAGAGGATGATGGCGATGGTGGTGGTGAAGATGCAAGATCAATAGCAATGGCGGCCACCTTTTCATCGTCACTATCATCATCGGATGATCCACTTGATGAATCAATGTCCGTGAGCCAATCACCGACAATATAGGCCTTGCCACTCTTCTTCTTCTTGTAGAACTCCCTCTTTTTGCCATCTCTCTTCTTGTATGGCTTGTTCTTCTTCTTTTCATCTTCATCACTTGAATCATCTTTCTTGCCCTTGTTCTTGAACTTGTCTTTCTTGGGCTTTGTGCATTGATGAGCTAGATGACCAAGTTCGCCACAATTGTAGCAATCCATCTCGGAGATTGGCTTTCTTCTTGAGCTAGTGAAGAACTTCTTCTTTTTGCCATCAAACTTTGATGCCACTCTTGTTTAGCCTTTTTAGCATCTTGGTGGTCTTTTTCACCATGAGGGCAAGGCTTTCTTCATCATCTTCATCACTTGAGCTCTCATACTCAAGTCTTGCTTTGCCCTTGTCTTGGCTAGCTTTGAATGCTAAGTCTTTCTCTTTCTTCTTTGTAGAGGATGAGCCATCTTGTGGTGTGATGTGCATGTACATCTCATGAGCATTGATCTTTCCCAAGATTTGTGTTGGTGTAGCGGCGGAAAGATCACCTTGATGTAGCACGGTCACAATATGCCCATATTTGTCAATGGGGAGGACACTCAAGATTTTTCTCACAACGTCGGATGGTGACATTTGAGTGAGTCCAAGCCCATTGAATTCCTCTACAAGAACATTTAATCGAGAATACATCTCATTAGCACTTTCTTTGGGAAACATCTCAAAAGAATTTAGCTTTTTAATCACAAGATGATAGTGTTCCTCACGCTCACTCTTGGTTCCCTCATGGAGTGCACAAACGTCCGACCATAGTGCATGGGCATCTTTGTGGTTCCTTACACGATTAAACATATCTTTGCAAAGGCCTCTAAAGATGGTGTTGCGAGCCTTTGCATTCCATTTTTCATAATTCACTTCATCGCCTTGAAGTTGTGCGGCATTCCTAGGTGCTGGGAACCCTTGAGAGGCGGCTCTAAGAATTCCAACATCTAGAGCTTCTAAGTAGGCCTCCATGCGGATTTTCCAATATGGAAAATCATCTCCCTCAAAGATAGGAGGAGGACCATCCCCGTGAGACATCTTGCTCTAAGCGATTAAGCTTAAAAACGTGAGCATGAGGCTCTGATACCAATTGAAAGGATCAAGATGCCCAAGAGGGGGGGTGAATTGGGCTAATTCTAAATTTTCTTGTAATAATCAAATCCTACGGATAGCCCAATTAACCCCTTGTGCCTAGAAAAGTGTTTATATCAAACTAATGCACAACAACCTCTCAACCTAAGTTCCAAACTTACTCTAGCAAGCAATTCTTATGGAAGTAAAAACAAGTATTGAATTGCTCAAAGTAAATGCTCAAAGTAGGTGCTCAAAGTAAATAGAGAGAGAAAGGAACACAGCGATGTTTTGCCGAGGTATCGGAGAGTCGCCACTCCCCACTAGTCCTCGTTAGAGCACCCGCGCAAGGGTGTAGCTCCCCCTTGATCCGCGCAAGGATCAAGTGCTCTCTACGGGTTGATTCTTCGACACTCCGTCGCGGCGAATCACCCAAAACCGCTCACAACTTGAGTTGGGTCACCCACAAGCTCTGCCGGGTGAACACCAAACTCCCAATCACCACCAAGCCATCTAGGTGATGGCGATCACCAAGAGTAACAAGCACGAACTCTCACTTGACCACGCGAAGCCTAATGAGAAGATGGATGCACACTTTGCTACTCTTGATTTGCTAGTGAGGCTACTCTCTTGGATTCTCAAATCACAAACACCTCACTAGGACCTTGCTCTTCTTGGCACTCACAAACGTGTTTCTCAGCTGTTGGAATGAGCAAAAGATGCTCCACTCATGAGTAGAGCTTCTATTTATAAGCCAGCCTGAAAAACGAACCGTTATGAGCTTCTGCAGGATGACCGGACGCTTCGGTCGTGATGACCGGACGCTCCGGTCAGTTCAACCCGTGAACCAGTTTTCAAGTGATGACCGGACGCTGTTAGGGTCCGGTCAGTACCGACCGGACGCGTCCGGTCGCTCTTGGATGCTTACTGTAAACGACCGAACGCTGGATACACAGGGTCCGGTCACACTGACCGGACGCGTCCGGTCACTCTTTTCCAAGTCTAGACCCTTACTGGAGTCGACCGGACGCTGGCCCTCAGCGTCCGATCACATGACCTCCCAACGTCCGGTCACACCAGACTTGATCCCCTTGGTCAAATGAACTGACTGGACCCTACGGCCAGCGTTCGGTCGCACCGGAGCCAGCGTCCGGTCAGTGTTTGACCCTCCATTCACTTCCAACTTCCGAACATATGTGAATGAAGTTTGCTCCAAAAGATCTTAGGCATTCATAGGAGCTACCTAGAGCTAGTTTTAACAAGTGTGCACCACACCTAACTCACTAGACTTAACTAGGTCAAGCTACCCGTTCATACCCCCCTTCATAGTATGGCCAAAGGAAAAAAACAAAGTCCTAAACTACTCTAAGTGTCTCTCCAACTCCAATTGACACTTAGAACTAGTTATCCTTAACCTTGTCGTCCAACCTTTGAAAACCAAAATGATTTCCATCGTAGGGGCATGACAACCTCGATTGCCCAATCGATCTCCATTACCATGACCTAACTTAATTGTCTCTGCAAAACACATGTTAGTCATAGTAATCTTGTATTGACATTAATCACCGAAATCCAACTAGGGGCCTAGATGCTTTCACAACCGTTGCTGCATTATACCTTGTTTACCTTTGTTATACTATATCCTTGTTACCCTAGTATCCGCAGTCGAGTTAGTGCTTAGCTGGCTTAGACCGGTAGAAGTCGGGTGATTTCCTGTCACCTGCGAGCTATAGGTGGTTACCTAGATCTGCTTGGATGACTATGAAGTCATGGTATAACTAAGTGTTAAATAAAGTTGAGACCGGACGAAGACTTGCAAAGTTTCTGACTGTAGTGTTTTCTGTCTGTGTCGATTAAGGACCGACCGTTGTTGGGCCTCGAGTCATGTTGAACGCATGCCTTACATTTAGCTGGCCGGATAAAGTACCTTCCGACCGCGAAGCTGGGAGATTTTTCGGGCCGAGTAGATTGCCCGCAACGCACTGTGCTAGAGCAGGTGTGGTAGGACACGGGGGCGGGATGATAAGACCAAAGTGCAGTCGGTCGGCCCCTGGGTACATGTGGTTCCTGGCAAACTCGAGATTCCTAGAAAGTTGACTCGGTGATCAATATCTCACTTTAGCGGGTGAGTGAGGTTTGTGTAAGGAACAAATCACCAGCTGGTTAGGAATCGATTCGAATCGCCATCGCTCCTGGATAGTGAGCACTTGACTTGAGTTACTTCATCGTAGTAAATGTTATGGAACACTTGGATAGTTATAATGAAGATGACAATATGAAAGTTGTTTAATGATCATTGGTTATCATTATCTGCCTAATCACATGTTTACTCTAGTATAGGTGCAAGTCTAGTCGACAGGATCATAATAATTAACTTGGCAATAATGCTTTTAGAAAGGTTCTTGAAATGCTAAAAATGCTTCTTTTTGCAAATAAGTCAGCTACCCTACTATAAAGCCCTTCATAATCCTTGGTGTCACTTATTTTCGGTTATGTCGGGTAAGTCTAGCTGAGTACCTTCTCGTACTCAGGGTTTTATTCCCACTTGTTGCAGATGGGCAGATGTATTACGGCTACTGTATCAACTATCTGTATCCTGCGATGGGTGATGCTTAGGACCATGGGCATGGTCATTCCTTACGTCTCATCTGATGCTTTTGTTGGAGATGATCATTTGCTGGCACTATATTTAAACTCTGCGTGAGTGTGTGTGTGGTTTGAACAAATGACTTCCGCTACTTTTTATTCGAACTGGTTTTGTAATAACTATGTTGAAACTCTGATGTATGTGAGATTGCAAACTTTTATGTAATTTGTGATGGTGACCGCTAAACTTATTACGATCTTGGCTGGAATGGAAGTTGGTTTGAAATCCTTCATGATTTCACGGACTACCGGGTTATATGGGCTTAAGTTTGCTAAATCGTCTGCTCTGGCGGATGATTTTCTTACTTAATTTTGTATAATTGGTTGGTTCTGTTACAGCTGGTATCAGAGCATGGTTTAGCGTGTTACTGTTCACAAGTGTATTTAAAACAAAAAGGCATTTGGAAAACGTGATTTTAAAACTATAAAGTGTGCCAGTGATCATATCCTTTATGCCCAGTTAAGGACTTTAGGTGGCTTAATTAAGTACTGACTGGGGTTCTTGCATCATATTTCTCTTTCGTCGCTCATACGGCGTGCTATTGTATGAGTGCCACTTGTTTGAGTGGTAATGTATGGATCATTTGCCTCTACGCCTCGGTAAGTGTGAGTTGTGAGAGCATGATCGGATACACCACCGATCTAGGGTGAATGCTTATATGATGCTGGAGTAATTACATGTTCTACGCATGTTTTACAAAGGTATCTCATGAATGGGTCTTCCATCTATGGAGGCGATGCCGTCAATAGGACGATGGTTCGGGTAGTTACTACCGTTGTACATGTATCTGGAGATTCGTGTAGAGCGTGTAGATAAAACATTACTGCTTTTATGCATTCGTTGGGAATTGGGCTGAAATGAATCTTCTGCAGGTACATAACAACGCTCTCGTGTAGAACGTATTAGCTACGTATTGAGAGATCGTTGTATGCCACCGAATTTGTCGTTAGAAATTATTTATTTCCTAAGTTTGTGAGAACGTACGACACGTACATACATCATGTTACTTGTGCATTTCATTCATCTCATGCATTCCCCCCCTTATAAATTGATTGTCTCATTTTGATAAAAGATGTATCACCAAAAATATGTTTCCCCGAGGTAATAAGAGAACTTTTGCTACAGATGGCCCGCACGAAGCAGACCGCCCGTAAGTCCACTGGAGGAAGAGCACCTCGATGTCCGTTGGCCCTGAGGGAGCACCGCACCACGGACACCTTCTTGAGCGAGTTTGGCATGCCAACTTTGCTTTGGAGAGTGCTCCATGATGTGGGGTACCCAGAGGGTCAAGAGCCGGTGTACTCTTGGAATGAGAGCCAGTTAGCAGAGGATGGACTTGCAGTGGTGGAGATCACGGTTCCTGCTCTCGGTGATGCTCCAGATTGGGATGGTTGGCATTTGGAGTTTGAGGGTCGCACTCCAGCTGAGGGTGTAGAGGGAGCAGCCTTCCGTGTCATCAGGGACATTATGAGCAGATTTCCCAGTGAGCTTGCAGCAGCTCTAGCTGGTACTTTTCCTAGGGATGATCCTCGTGATGCCATTTGGGTTCAGCCTCAAGGAAGTGCATTGGTCAGAGGTCTAGCCGAAGGATAGGCTAGAGACAACCAGGCAATGAGTGCTATGTTCACCACCATCAGAGCGTATGAGGGTCTCGAGAGTACCTACTGGACTTTGACTGGTTTGCGTAGTGAGGATAAGCTAAAAGGGAAGAAGCAGAAGAAGAGACAGGCACATGCTATAGCTAGCTTGTAGGAGCAGTTGGCTGATATGAACTTACAGCGAGATCAGGCGGTTGAGAGAGGTGATAGAGCTATGCAGCGAGTGCATACATTGACTCAAGCCAACAACAATGCAGACCGCATGATTAGACAGCTGGTTCAGGAAAGGAATGAAGCCTAGAACGCAAGAAACCTTCTGCTGCAGAGGGTCGATGAGCTAGAGGAATACAACGGCTACTTGCACAAGGAGTTTCACGTGCTCTACAATGGGGTTGGCCCATATGCTCCACCAGTCGCCGCTAGCATGGACGTTGACAACGACAATGAGGACGAGCCTACAGTTTCACCTGGGGGCGATGGTGACGTCTCCGATCCTGATGATGGCCCCGAGGAGTAGGCTAGTTGCCTTGCGCTAGTATCTAGGTCTCGTCGCGATGGCATTTCTTTCGTTGGCATGTAATCTATTGTATGTTGCTTCGAACGTATGAGACTTGGCATGTGGTTGGAACTTGATTTTCAAATGCGATATCTGAACGCATAAAAAGTCCAGTGTATGTATGCTGGCAATGTGATTGTATGGACACGATGTTTGCCGTTGAAGTAATTCGATTAAGTGCTGTTGTTTTAATTTGGATGCGATTGTTGTGCCTCTATTTTATTGTATGAGTTTATTCTCTCCAGTAAATTCAGTACGGCATAAATTTTTCTTCACTCGCAATTATTATAGCTTCACTCAATCGTTACTTGTTGCTGAAATATGCAGATGACCAACACTCGTTGAACCACGTATGAGGCCGCTGAGCCTGGTGCTAACGGTGCGGGGACCGATGGTGGTGGTGGTGGTGGTGGAAACCACGGCAATAACAATGAACCTCCCCACGAACCGCATTTGCCACCTCCTCCCCCCATTTACCCCCGAGATGTTCCTCGCACAGCTGCTCGGGAGTTAGCACAACGTGGAACAATCCTAGAAGAACATGGAGGATCTTCTTCGAACCATCGCCAACAACGTTCAACGTGGTAACAATCAAGGTGGTGGCATGGGAGTGAACCAATATAGCAGCTTCAAAGATTTCATGGACACCAGGCCGCCAGTATTCAAGGAAGCAACAGAGCCACTCGATGCTGAGGAATGGATCAACACGATGGAAGATAAATTCCGTGTGTTGAGGATGACTGAGGTGCTGAAAACGGAATATGCTGCACTTCAATTGCAAGGACCGGCAGGAATGTGGTGGAAGCACCATCGCACCACCTTCCCTCCAAATGCTCAGATTTCTTGGAGAGAGTTTGCTGAGGCCTTCCGTGGAGTCTATATTCCACCAGGGCTGACCGAGATGAAGTTGGGAGAGTTTCTGGCATTGAACCAGGGCACCAAAACCGTGACGCAATACCTACATGCCTTTAACAACTTGTGTCGCTATGCTCCCGACATGGTTGACACAGATGCCAAAAGGATAGCTAGTTTTAAGAGGGGTCTCAATCCAAAAATGATGAAGCATGTTGGTACCAACAACCACGTCAGATTCAACGACTTCATCAGCGACTGTCTGAAGCAGGAGAAGAATAACAACGCCAGCACCGCAGTCAAGACACGCAAGAGAGCCTTTGAAGGTGGGCCGTCTCAAGCTAGAGCACCTTGGGAGGTCGTCCTCCATATCGCCCATCGGCACCTGGCGCTAGGTTCAGGCCACCTCAGCCAAGAAGTCAGAATTTCCATGGACCTCAAAAGCCGTACAAGATGGCAGTACAGCCCAACAAAGCAGCCGCAACTACTGTACAAGGCAGTTCCAAGGGAGCTGTGGGATCTGTCGGGACAGTAAGAGGACCCTGCTATAACTGTGATCAACCCAGCCATTTCTTGAGGTTTTGTCCGTACCCGCCCAAGAAGAAGCAGCAGACTTATAATGCTAGAGTGCATAGTACAACAGTGGATGAAATTCCAGAGGGAGAGCCCGTCACTGCTGGTAAGTTTCCTATCAACGAAAACCCTGCAGTTGTTCTATTTGATTCTGAATCATCGCATTCTTTTATGAGTCAAGCATTTGCACAGAAACATGGATAACTATGCACAGAATTGGGTTATGGGTACCGTATAAGTTCAGCAGGGGCTGATGTTTTGACCAACCGGATGGTTCGAGGGGCAACCCTTGAATTAGGTAGCAGGAAGTTCCAAGTGAACTTGATAGTTATGCCTGGGTTAGTCTTGGATGTCATTATAGGGATGAATTGGATGAAGGATTGGGGAGCAGTCATAGATACTAGAAGTTGAGTACTTACCCTTAAGGATCCCCTAGGTGAGGGTACTTTCCAAGTACCATTGCCTCGGAGAATAGACCTGATAAGTGTTACATGTGCTACGGCAGTCATTCCTATTCATCAGATTTCGGTAGTGTGTGAATTTCTAGATGTATTCCCGGATGAGCTACCTGGTCTTCCGCCAGATAGGGAGATTGAGTTTGGAATTGAGCTAGTCCCCAAAACAGCTCCGATTTCAAGGAGGCCCTATCGGATGCCTCCAGATGAGTTAGCTGAGCTGAAGAAGCAACTAGAAGATTTATCAAAAAAGGGGTTTATTCGGCTAAGCAAGTCTGAATGGGGATGTCCTGCTTTGTTTGTGAAAAAGAAGAAAGAGGGCACGTTGAGAATGTGCGTAGATTATAGGCCACTCAATGCTGTGACCGTCAAGAATAAATATCCCTTGCCACATATTGATGTTCTGTTTGACCAATTATCCAAGGCCAAGGTGTTCTCAAAAATAGATTTGAGATCCGGTTATCATCAGATTAAGATTAGGCCACAGGATATACCAAAAACTGCTTTTTCCACCAGATATGGGTTATATGAGTATCTTGTCATGTCCTTTGGCTTGACAAATGCTCCTGCATACTTTATG
The DNA here is from genome assembly GCF_019320115.1 of Miscanthus floridulus. NCBI lineage: Eukaryota > Viridiplantae > Streptophyta > Magnoliopsida > Poales > Poaceae > Miscanthus > Miscanthus floridulus. The sequence goes on from NC_089591.1 coordinate 40,245,617, forward strand.
TTTTTGATGAATACAGTTTTCATGCTAGAATTGGATAAGTTTGTGGTAGTATTCATCGATGACATTCTGGTATACTCTGAGAATGAGAAAGATCATGAAGAGCATCTGAGAACTGTCTTGACCAGACTTAGAGATCATTAATTGTATGCTAAGTTTAGCAAATGCGAATTATGGTTGAAGGAAGTTCCTTTCCTTGGTCACATTCTGTCAGAGAATGGAGTTTCAGTCAATCCAAGTAAGGTGCAAGAAGTTATGAATTGGAAAGCATCGACCACAGTTCCTGAGATTAGAAGTTTCTTAGGACTAGCGGGTTATTACCGTCGCTTTATACCAGATTTCTCAAAAATTGCCAAACCAATGACGAGTCTCCTACAGAAGGATCACAAGTTTGTGTGGACAGAGGAGTGTGAAGCAGCTTTCCACACTTTGCGGAAACTGTTGACCACTGCTCCTGTTCTAGCACAACTAGATATCGAGAAAACATTTGATGTGTTTTGCGACGCATCGAAGACTGGATTGGGTTGTGTTCTTATGCAAGAAAGGAGAGTCATAGCTTATGCATCACGTCAATTGAGAAAGCACGAGGTCAACTATCCAACACATGATCTTGAACTTGCTGCAGTTGTGCACGCCCTAAAAATTTGGAGACATTATCTACTTGGTAATGTGTGCAATATTTTCATGGATCACAAGAGTCTTAAGTATATCTTTACCCAACCAGAGTTAAACATGAGACAGCGCAGATGGTTGGAATTGATCAAGGATTACAACTTAAATGTGCAATATTATCCTAGAAAAGCCAATGTAGTGGCAGATGCTTTGAGCAGAAAGTCACATTACTTGAATGTGCAGCCATTACTTGAAGATGGGTTCGATCTGATGCATCCTGCTGTGTTACATAGTATTTAGATTAGTTGCTTTTTGGAAAGTAAGATAATAGAAGGCCAGAAAACTGACAAGGGGATATTCCACATCAAAGAGAAAATAAAAGAAAAGCCGTCTCAACACTTTAAAGTGGATAAACAGGGCGTGTTGTGGTTTGACAATCGTCTTGTGGTTCCCAAGGATCGAGAGCTTAGGAATAAACTCATGGATGAAGCTCACCTTTCTAAGCTATCTATCCATCCTGGAAGTAGTAAGATGTATCAAGAATTAAGATCTCGCTATTGGTGGACCAAAATGAAGAAAGAAATCACAGCATATGTTGTCAGATGTGACACATGTTGTCGAGTGAAAGCCATTCACATGAAACCTACCGGTATGTTGCAACCCTTATCAGTCCCTAGTTGGAAGTGGGACGATATCAGTATGGATTTTATCACGGGTTTGCCCACTACCCCAAAAGGCCATGATTCGATTTGGGTAATTGTGGATCGTCTTACCAAGACCGCTCATTTCTTGCCGGTCAAAACAGATTATCGACCACCTCAATATGCCGAGAAGTATATCGCAGAAATTGTGAGGTTGCATGGTATACCAAAGACCATAGTATCTGATAGAGGCTCACAGTTCATGGCTCATTTTTGGGAACATTTACACAAAGGCTTAGGAACTAGTTTGATTCATAGTACCGCTTATCATCCTCAGACAGATGGTCAGACTGAACGAGTGAATGCTGTTTTGGAGGATATGTTAAGAGCCTGTGTATTATCTTCTAAGGGATCATGGGAGTCATGGTTACCGTTAGCTGAGTTTTCTTATAATAATAGTTATCAAGAAAGCATCAAGATGGCCCCATTCGAAGCTTTATATGGCAGAAAATGTAGAACACCATTGAATTGGATCGAGCCTGGTGATAGAAGGTATTATGGCATTGACTTTGTAGAAGAAGCCGAGAAGAAAGTTCATATTATTCAGCAGAATATGAAAGCTGCTCAATCACGTCAGAAAAGCTATGCAGACAAAAGAAGGAGACCTCTTATGTTTGAAGTTGGTGACTATGTTTATCTGAAAGTCACTCCAATGAAGAAGAAAAGGTTTGGAATCCGAAGAAAGCTTGCCGCGAGATTCGTAGGACCCTACAAGATCTTGGAACAAAGAGGTCTGGTAGCCTACAAGTTAGAGTTACCTAAAACAATGAGTACCGTTTTCCCAGTTTTCCATGTATCACATCTCAAGAAATGTTTGCGTGTTCCGGAGGAAAGAATAGAACCTCGAGGTATTCAACTCAAATCAGATTTGGTGTATCGTGAACAACCAGTCCGGGTGTTAGACATGAAGGAACGTGCTACTTGGAATAGTGTGGTGAAAACATACAAGATACAGCAAGATCATCATGATGAGGGAGATGCAACTTGGGAAACAGGAGAGTATCTACAAAAAGTTTATGAAGATTTTTATAACAAATGGTTCGTAACCCAAATCTCGGGATGAGATTTTTATAAGGGGGGAGAGCTGTAACACCCTAGTGTTATGCCTATATTTAGGCACTGCAAATCACGCATATCATGCATCATCAAGCATCCAAATCATACATGCCTAATCGTGTGAATAACAATTGAAACATTGCTTTGAGACATCTGAAACATGTTGTGAAACCTGAATGTTGCATACCTTTGTTAGAATTGTTTTACCCTGATTTTGCTTGATAGGTTAGTAGAACTTGTTTGGTTATGATTGTAAATCATCTAGAATTGTTTATCACAATTTTTGGAGCAAGGTTTGTATTTGAATTATTGCCAAATTTTGCTTTAAAAATAATTCTCCAAAAATTAGGGTTTGAGTCAAAATTTACTTTAATTTTATAATTCAAAATCTATAATAAATTGGACGTTGGTCTTAAAATCAAAGTTGTAGAGGATAAAATTTTGAGCAACTTTTATTTTTGGTCCAAAGTTTGAAACTGCTTTGATTTAGCCCAAAAATTCGTTTGAATGAAAAAGGAATTCAAATTAATTTGAAAAATCTTGTTTTTACCTTCGTGGGCCTTGCGCCTCACTTCTCGGCCCAGTTCGCAAGCCAGCCCAGCCTAGCTCGGCCTCCCTCCCGCGCGCCGCGCGCCGTGCCCCGACCGCGCTCAGGTGATGGCCACCGCGTGGCGACCGTACGCCGGCGCCGCCCGCCGGGTGGCGCTCCTGCGGGTCCCACCGCCCGCTCGCCTCGCTTAAGCTCCCGCTAGCGCCCCGCTTCTCCCCACTCGCCTCATTCCGCTCGCTCCCTCCTACTCGCAGCAGGTAGCAGCAGCCACGGCGCAGCTCAGCGCCGCCGCGCCCTTCGCCGCCGCGTTCCACCCCAGCCACTGCACCATTCCCCGCCTTCTCGCGCCACAAGCACTGCCATCTCGCGCGCCACGCTGTTGACCCGCTCGCCTCGCGAATCGACCAGAGGTGAGGCCTAGCCTTGAGTTTTCCTTCACGCCGTCACTCGCCGGAGCTCAGCCACCATGCACGCCTCCGTGGCCAGCCCTGCTCTGCCTTCCTCTCTTCCTCTTTTCGTGCGCACCGTGCCCGCCTCGCAATGGCGAAGCTCGGTCGAGAGCCGAAGTCGCCGCTCCGGCCACCATTGCACCGGAACGAACGCGCACCACCACCATGCAGCGCCACCGCGTGCCATGACCACCGGTCACCTGGCTCTGGTGGTCCTCTGGCCACGCAAGTAGCACCAGCTGGTGCGCCTTCCCTTGTGGAGTCCGTAGGTAGCAACCACACCGCCGGCGACCTCACCGCCGGTGAAAATCCGGCCGGTCAGGCCATCCCCTACCTCCGGTCGGCTGACCAGTGGGGCCGGTTGACCCGCTGGGTCCCGCCTGTCTATCTCTGTGGAGCGGTCTTGGGTACAGATCCGGGTGCACCCAGCGTTTTCGTCGGCTGGTTTTCAAAACGATTTCTAAAATGATTTTTAGAAATGAATTAAATAGCTTGTAAAATGTAGATCTCGAGTTATATGGCTCCAAATTTGTTGAGACAAATTTTTCTAGGTTCCTTATCATCAGATCTACTTGGAAAAAATTGTGCATGTCATTTTTGAGATACTTTGCTGTAGAATTTTATTTAATCATGAATATTGCTGATAACTTGAAAAATTTGTAGAAAAATCCATAGGCTTCAGAAAAATATGACTCTAAGCTTGTTAATCTTCTTATGTCATGGCTTTCCTAGGAAAAATATGTTTCATGCATGTGCTGTGGAAAAATTTTGAGGTGTAGTTCAAGTACCTTTAATGGCTGATTTTTGTTATTTTTGCTAGAGAGCAAACTTTGTATAAAACATGCATGTGATAATTTTTGTATAGTCATTGTATGCTATGAAGAACATAGGAAAAATACTAACTCTGTTGTTTGACACTTTTCACAGTACAAAGTATTTTCATGTACAAAATCATGTCATAGCTTGTGATTTTTGTGTAGGCTAATCCACTCATTCAAATATCATGAAAATCTGATGGTAGACTTCTTAGGGTAGTACTATGCTACTGTAATTTTCTCAGATTTTTATAAGCACCAGAAATATAGATTGCTGTTGTAGCCCTAATTTAAAAGGAAATAAAATAATCCTCTTTAATACAAGATTAGTTAATAATAATATCTTTGGTGTATCTTTGAAGCATTTGATAAGATGTGTTGACTTAACATATTAGTAGTAGAAGAGAATGCAGTAGATGACATGTGCTTGTAGTATAGTTTCTTGGATGATGTTGACTACCTTGCATATAAACATATCCATTGCATTCATCTCCTTCGATGCACCGTTTGCATAATCACTTACGCACATTGCATCATACAGGATCGCAAACCGAGAACCCCGTCGTCATACCCGAGGAGCCCGAGGAGCAGCTCGAGGTGCAGCCGCAGGAAGTGCCAGAAGCCGACGAGGAGGACGTTGAGGAACTCCCGGAGTGCCCCGATCACCGTCCGAGCTCCTTCGAGAGAGGCAAGCCCCGGAGCATTTTTCTCCCGGTTTGCAATTATTTAATTAAATGCTTTACTTTAATTGATGCATTACGTTCAGGAGTTGTTTGCAACCGTTGCTGCATTATACCTTGTTTACATTTGTTATACTATATCCTTGTTACCCTGGTATCCGTAGTCGAGTCAATGCTTAGCTGGCTTAGACCGGTAGAAGTCGGGTGATTTCCTGTCACCTGCGAGCTATAGGTGGTTACCTGGATCTGCTTGGATGACTATGAAGTCATGGTATAACTAAGTGTTAAATGAAGTTGAGACCGGATGGAGACTTGCAGAGTTTTGGACTATAGTGTTTTCCGTCTGTGTCGATTAAGGACCGACCGTTGTTGGGCCTCGAGTCATGTTGAACGCATGCCTTACATTTAGCTAGCCGGATAAAGTACCTTTCGACCGCGAAGCTGGGAGATTTTTTGGGCCGAGTAGATTGCCCGCAACGCACTGTGCCGGAGCAGGTGTGGTAGGACACAGGGGCGGGATGATAAGACCAAAGTGTAGTCGGTCAGCCCCTGGGTACATGTGGTTCCTGGCAAACTCGAGATTCCTGGAAAGTTGATTCGGTGATCAATATCTCACTTTAGCGGGTGAGTGAGGTTTGTGTAAGGAACAAATCACCAGCTGGTTAGGAATCGATTCGAATCGCCATCGCTCCTGGATAGTGAGCACTTGACTTGAGTTACTTCATCGTAGTAAATGTTATGGAACACTTGGATAGTTATAATGAAGATGACAGTATGAAAGTTGTTTAATGATCATTGGTTATCATTATCTGCCTAATCACATGTTTACTCTAGTATAGGTGCAAATCTAGTCGACAGGATCATAATAATTAACTTGGCAATAATGCTTTTAGAAAAGTTCTTGAAATGCTAAAAATGCTTCTTTTTGCAAATAAGTCAGCTACCCTACTATAAAGCCCTTCATAATCCTTGGTGTCACTTATTTTCGGTTATATCGGGTAAGTCTAGCTGAGTACCTTCTCGTACTCAGGGTTTTATTCCCACTTGTTGCAGATGGGCAGATGTATTACGGCTACTATATCAACTGCCTATATCATGCGATGGGTGATGCTTAAGACCATGGGCATGGTCATTCCTTACGTCTCATCTGATGCTTTTGTTGGAGATGATCATTTGCTGGCACTATATTTAAACTCTGTGTGAGTGTGTGTGGTTTGAACAAATGACTTCCGCTACTTTTTATTCGAACTAGTTTTGTAATAACTATGTTGAAACTCTGATGTATGTGAGATTGCGAACTTTTATGTAATTTGTGATGGTGACCGCTAAACTTATTATGATCTTGGCTGGAATGGAAGTTGGTTTGAAATCCTTCGTGATTTCACGGACTACCGGGTTATACGGGCTTAAGTTTGCTAAATCGTCTGCTCTGGTGGATGATTTTCTTACTTAATTTCGTATAATTTGTCGGTTCTGTTACACTCGCGCATCACTGCTCGCCGTCGGCTCCCATCCTGACGACCGGAGAATCTACCGGCCTCGGCCTCTCCTATGTTGCAAGAGTACGTTTCAAGTGTTTCAGATGTTTCAGGGGTATGTTACTAGTGTTTCACATGGATGTTGCAAAAGTAGGTTGGGATGTTGCACATGTTGCAATGGCTATATGAGTATGTTGCAAGCGTCTGTTCCAAATATTTCATATGTTTATTCAGACGTATTTGCAAGTGAGTTTATCTAGATGTTGCATATGTTTTACAACTATGTTGTGAGTGTTTTATATGGATATTGCATATGTTTTACAATGACTTTTAATTGTTTTTAGGTGTTTTACAAGTGTTTCAAAAGCATATTTCAAGTGTTTCATTATCTGTTTTCAGACGTATATTACAAATATTTCATCTGAATATTTCAAAAGTACATCTCGGTGTTGCACATGTTTGGAATGGCGCCGGTGGCTAGCCACCACCTTCCTCTTGTCCGCGAACTCCTTGACGAGCGCCACGGCCTTGTCATGGGTACCAGCAGCTTCAGTGCTGACCTCCCGGGACGACGATGCAGTCGAAGTCGTTGGTGCCAACATCGGCCCAGTACGCCTCCACATCACGCATACGTAGCCGAAAAAGAGGGTGCAGGTAGACGCGGGCGCTAGTGCTAGATGGTTGTGGACGCGGGCAGGCGCAGCAGCAGACACGGGCGAGCGGGCAGGCACATCAGGCAGACAGGCACGCAGCAGCATGCGCGGGCGTCTACACAAAAGGTGACTCAACTACTCCCTCCATCCATAGAATAATACAATTTTCGTTTTTCGATAAGTCAATCAGTTTAAACTTTTACTAAAATTATATAAAATGTATTAATATTCTTGATACAAAATAAGTAACATTAGATTAGTTATAGAATATATTTTTATAGAGACAAATGCTAATACTATTTATTATAAACTGTTAATTTGACCGACACGGATTTCATAGGGAGTAGACGTGAAAGTTGAAACCATACACAATACAAGCTGGCGAGACCGCTAGCCATGGATGTGAGCCTCATGCAGTCATGCCCAACGGAAATCATACACAACTGAGCGCGTATAGCAACGATGCAGTCATGTTCAATAATCCCATTTCCATTTTATAATCTCAAATTTTAAAAAATCAACTATAAATCTTGTCAACTACTACACCTTTATACTCCATCTGAGATTATAGTTCAAAATTTTCAGAAAATTGAATCTCAAAATATGTGAATTTAGAACAAAAATACGAGACACTAAAAAACTTCAAATCAAAAGCTTATCAACAGAAAACATATTCATCAGGTCGATCAGTCACTACAACTTTGATATTAACCTTGTGAACATCCAAGATCATTTAAAAATTCTAAATTTTGAATTTCAAAATCTAAGAACTAAAAAAACATATTTATTACTCTAAATGACTTTAAATAAAAAATCAATTGCAACGTTGTAGATTGTATTGACAACTATATGTTTGGTCTAGACCATGTCAATATTTGAGGTTAATTATTTAAATTTTTAAATTTCAACATCTAAAAACTTTAAAACACATTTAGGCCACTAAAAAATTTCAAATAAAAAAATTCTCAACTACAAAGTTGTAGATCCCTACAATTTTGATATAAAGTTTATCTTCATCCAGCTTCATATGAAAAAAAATATGAATTATTTTTTATATAACTATTTCTGAAGGCAAGTCTCTTAAGACGAGTACCTCTCTTAATCGATTCATAAGTTAGACACTTAAAATACCACCTCTTGTAGTAGTCATTTTCAACGCCTCTGGTAATAGTCAATTAAGAAAAACGGTCACCTTAGGATGCCACTAACAGAGGTGGGTGTTTACCTGGAGACCGTCTAACTATTTATAGAGATGGTCACTAAATGTGTCACCCATTTTGGTTAATCAGAGTGGCTATCTCCTAAAATATATTTTCTAGTAGTGATAAATTACTAAAAATTTTACGAGCCCCATGAGTATTGCAGTGGGCTCGCACATAGTCCCTCCATCCAAAAATAAATGCATGTTTCGCTTTCCAAGAAAACAAACTTTTAAGGTTTGACTGAGTATATATAAAACTGTACTACTAATATTTGTGATGTATAATGAGTATTATTGAATTAAATATGAAATATATTTTCATAATAAATCTATTTAATGACACACATAGATACTAGTTTCTAAATCTTTAGTATGGATAAGCGAGATGTGCATTTATCTTAGGACGAAAGAAGCATATCAACGTCGTCTCACAACGATTAAACTACTATATGATGCGGAAATTTAGGTGTCCCAGATTGTTCGTGAGCACTGATCACGGCAGTACTGTAGTGGCCTGGCCACTGTAATCGATCTGATCGAGTGTGTAGATCCGCACATTGGCAGCTTAAACGCAGGTGGGCGGCCGAGATCGTGGGTTGTTGTGACCGTGCGAGTTATTTTTGCGCACAAATCTAGACGCAATCGTCGCAAATATACGGCGTGTCCCACTAAAAGGGACCCCAATTCGACTGTGCCAAAGCGAGATAACCAAGAATGATGTGGACGCCGAGACATGTTGTGCCGCAGATGCGCGCGCGTGCAATTCCTGCTTTATCGCGCATCGCATTGGTGTGCTTTGATATTTATCGAGAAGAACTGAAGAAGATATATACTGCACCTAGTTCTGCGGCCAGGCCATGACCGCATGACGGCACACAGCCCTTTTTGGTATACAGCACGTGATAGAAATCCAATCCCAATCACTTGGAGCCACTGGCACGCACCCTCTCTCTCTGTTCCCTGTTGGGACAGGCCGCATGTTGATAATTAGGCAATGATGAAATTCTATAACACAAATTATGACGAATGCATAAAGAGCTCTCTAACATATTAGTACAATTAATTGCATGGCTAACAGCATTAAGGTCCTGTTTGGTTTCAAATAAGTCACCTACTTATAAGTTAAAAAGTGAAAAAAATGACTTATTTTGCCAAACACCACCAACTTATAAGTCACCCCTGCTTATAAGTTTTAAGTTGGTTCACCCCTGCTTAAAACTTATAAGTCACCCTTTTTCGCGTGGGGCCCACACCTTTAATGAACTTATAAGTCATCTACAACCAAACATGCATGACTTATAAGTTACTGGTTTTCAGTCACCTGACTTATGGAAACCAAACAGGGCCTAACTCACAAACAACACTCATGATTAAGTAGTGGATTGGACTATGGCGCACACACTTCTCGTTTACAGACATAGTCGCTGTGGTTGATGGTGAAGGAGCAATGATTTTGTTGATGACGTTGGAGAAGACGTGTTAAAAAAAAAGCAGCCAACGACGGAGATAACGGTACGCAGAACCGCTTGACTCGGATGGAAGACAAGCCGTCGCATAGATCACGAGCAGCAGCGTAAAAAGCGCTTTCCAAAAATCTTATTCGTCATCTCTCAATGTAGGATCACGAGCGGTTTCGGAGACCTTCTCCTCCGATCGCCGGTGCACGCAAGTGCTCGAGATGGACATACTATGATGATGGTGCAGCAGCAGAAAGAGGTAAAACATTAGCATGAATAGATTGATTTCTGGCGACGTTGATAGGCAGGATAGGAGGAATGCATAATCTTGAGTTATGATCATGATCTAAACCGATTAGGTTTCCAACTCACAGTGAAGCAAGGGTAAGCAACCACAAAATTAAAACTGTAAAAGGAGGTAGTGCTCCTGCAAGGTTATAGAACAAATTTGGTGGACCATTCACGCAACGCAAGCAAGTGCTGCACACATACACCCTTCACCCAGATAAGGCAAGGCAAGTGAGTGCACACTATTGGTGTTCCCTTTGTTGAACCTAAAACAGAATCTCTAGGAATAGAACTAGCATGTCTACTTGCACTTGGATAAACCATAAGTCTTATAACATCTACTAGTGCAGTAACAGTAGATAGAACGAGAGAAAGAGAGGGGTAAAGGGTACAAACCATCGGCTGCCTTGGAGGAAGATGGGCTCGCCATCGCAATGCTTGGCGATAACCCGGTGGCAGTATAGTAGCGATGTCGTCCAGGGTCGGTGTAGATGCCATAGGGCAGCCCGACGTCGTAGCAGTCCTCCGGCGTGATGCAGAGGCAGTGGGGGCGCTTCCTGTCGCTGGCAGCGCCCCCTCTGTGATCGGCTAGGGTTTAGGACTGTAGGTGGGGTGCTAGGCGGCTCAGGCGAACCTCGTGACTCGAGCGCCCTGGCCCCACCTCCTATTTATGGCGCTGTGCGATGGGGGCCCACCAACCATATTAGGGTTGGGCGCCTCCAATCAGGGCGCAGATCCAAGGGCCCAATAGACCGTTGGGCCTATTGATGGAAATCAACTAACACCCTTCTCTTCCCTCATACATGACTTGGTGGAGTGAAGGACATACATATTTAAGTAGGCTATCCTTCATTTCCACAAGCAAGGTGAGACCAAATGTTCCACCACCTTCAATTCTCCTCTTACGTACATGAATAGTCTTTGAGATTTATTTAGAATAAATGGAGAAACTCATATGAGCCAAGCCCATTATTATACATGTGCCCTAATAAAATGCAAGTTCAAGGTACATTGTAGTGTCATCATGGGTCAAAATGTATGTTAGTGCTGGTCTCGTGTAGTTTGAAAAACTTCACTAGAACAACTTTAACTGGGATACTTCGGGAGAGATGGACCCTCCCACCAAACTAGCGCTCAAAGCATGGGATAGGCAACTTTTCATGAAAATTGGAGATAGATCAAGGATATGTAGAAATAAAGTAAATGAAATTATATTCAAGAAAGACTAGACCCAAATGGGTCCTGTCAATGCTGAGCTTGTTGATGAAGAAAAAGAGAGCTAAAATATGGTTTCTTAGTGTATCGGGGACAAGTATCTTTCAAGAGTGAATTCAAGAGATCGTAGAGAGTTTTGAGGTCAGAATGTGGTTGGTGTAGTTGATGAGTTTAATCACTTGATGCAAAGAAGAAGCCTATAGAACCGTACAAGTCACAATTTTAAGAATCGAGAGTTGTCATGTTGATGTAATCCCTATTACGATGATAACCTTTTCGGATGAAGTTTTTAACCCTGGTCATCCCTCGAGACTCCACCACCAGCCCAACTGTCGTTCTTTTCTAGTAGTGGCAGCCAATCAACATCCCTTGGTGTGATCTTGGTCTCCTACATGCCAACATCCTCCCTCTCTTGTCACGACAATTCCGCGTGCGTAGCCCCATTGGGGGCTCACCACCCCTTGTGCTGCCCCTCAACGCCCCACCGAAATTCATGCTCCTCTCGATGCCCTTGACATCATCCCCAGTGTCCATCCACTCCTTGGACACTCCCTTCTTGACTTGGGGTGGCATTTGTGGAGATATTGTAATCCTTCCATGTATCGGTGGTGTGTCCCATTGCCATCGACTCATCTCTCTACCTTCCTACATTTATTTTGATCCTTCCATATTCATAGGTTGCAATTTCCATTACATCATGGATTTTATTTTGAAGATCTTATTGTAACAAACACAACGGTACAAAATAGAATTGTGAACGGACGTTTTATATGCAAGTTATTGCATTTTTAAAGCAGCTAACAAAATATAAAATACGTGGGCTCCAGACCACCCCTCCAACCGGCGTCTCATTTATGAAGTCCAATAGAAACCTCCTGGGCTGGGCTGGGCTGGCATGGAGGGATCGTGGGCTCGCGCTTCCACTTCCTATTACTCGTCGCAATCCAGGCTCTTCCAGCCAGGTGGGCCAGAGGCGACTGTGTGAGCTTGAAATTGTGGTTAGGCCCATTAAGGTTCAATGGCTGGGCCAATCGAGAGTGATAACGTAGTGCACGGTTCTTTCCCTATTAACTCATTCCTTTTCAATGTATCTCATCACGTGCTATTTATCCCTATTTCATATAAACCCAAGTGTACTCTTGTAGATCGAAGCAAAGATACAAAAAAAAAAAAAACTCTTATCGCTGCTGGTTCTAAATATGGCATTACTGCTAACCACGAACTAGCAACAATTTAAAAAGATCAAAAATATTTTTCTAAGATTAGAATCCTTTGACTGACCTTATATTAACATTAATTTTTTCCAGCACCAATCAGCCTGTTCGCTTGTTGATTTCAGCCAGAGCTTATCAGTCAGCCAACAATGTTTTCCTCTCACAATAAACCAACACCAGCCGAACTTATCAGCCCAGAAACCAACCAACGAACAGGCTCGTAACCATCTCAACTACACACGCTTATAACTATAAAACTGTGCTATTCTTTTGACTTCACATTTACAATCTTGTATTGTATATTATCAATTCACAAACTTTGTTTGAAAGTTCTTACCGTATGAACACAATGATTCAACCAAAATGTTTATATATAGGACTAGCTCGTTAGCCATAAAAGAAACCATAGAGGTAAAAAAAATCTAAAAGCCGTCATTGAATGCAGAATTTTTCCCTTATCCCTTGTATTTTTCGTGTGGAAATGAATCGTTTCTTGTGAAATTCCTACATCGTCTAGATCTCTTATAAAGATAAATTCCACTAACAATTTATCTTACCATACAAAGTGTCCACATCAGCATCCATTATAACATCCCACTAGCACATTCAACTATCTCATCTTTCAAAGTATCCACATCAGCATCCACTGACACATCCAACTAACACATGCCGTTATATCTTCATTCAAGCTATTCACATTAGCAAACCACATCATTTACTAATATATATTTAGTTGTCCACATCAGAATACTAAAAAATCATCCACTAACATGTATTATGATATTTATTCAATCATAATAGTAAATATAAGTAGTATAATTTTACCAATGATTCCGCAGCAACATGCGGAGTATTCTTCTAGTTCTAATAAAATTCATGCGTTCCAGTGAGACCCTAAAACTGAAATTTCTAGAGGAAATTAAAGACAGCATACCACTTACGTCGATAACTAAAGATCCATTGACTCTACCATTCGGAGTTGTTCATAGATACTGGGCGTGCGACTGTGCGAGTGAGCTATGCTTGCTGGGAAGTTGAACATAATGCATTGTGAAAATGATACTCCAATACTCCATAGGTAACTTGCGAAAAAAAACTCCATATAGGTAGTTCAGCCTAACTAACAAAAACTTGTGTGCTGTTTACGTGACAAGTCCACCGCACCGACGACTGATCGCGTTTTCGGCTCCCTGTCAAGAAAAATGGACGGGTCCCTCCTACGTCTTCGCGTTGAGGTTAGCTGGTTTTCCGTCCTACGTGGACAACTAGTTATGAAAAACTATTTCTTATCGTCTAAAACTATTTATTTATGTTCAAGTAATACTTTACTTTTTGAATGTTTAAATACAAAATGTTACAGGACAGAGAGTACCAAAGTTTCCGTCGAAATTTCCTCCCGAGAACAAATCGGACCACCATCACAGAGCGAGTCGCCGACGCGACCGGACGGACCGGGGGTTGCTGCCACAGTGAATCAAGGCCTCATTTAGTTCCCGAAATTTTTTGAGAAATAATACTGTAACACTTTTGTTGTTATTTAGTAATTAATGTCTAATCATAATCTAATTAGGCTTAAAAGATCCGTCTCGTGAATTTCGTCTAAACTATGTAATTAGTTTTATTTTTTATTTATATTTAATACTTTATGCATGCGTCCAAAGATTCGATGTGACGAAAAATCTTGAAAATTTTTACAAAATGAAATGCAACTAAACAGCAACCCAGAAGAGACGCGGATTCATCGGCGACGTAACAGCCCGCCGCAAAAAGTGAAGGGCGCGTCGCACGCTGCACGAGATGGACAAAACCCGCGGACGACGGGCGAAGCGGGGGGACATTGACGCCTGATCAGATCGGGAGTCGGCGTCGGCGTCGGGGTCGGTGGTGTTGCCCGCTCGTTTCGTCGAGCTGGGCAAGCCGGGAAGGAGTTGTGGCGTTGTGCCGTCGGTTTCCACGACGAGCAGAGCACCCTAGCTAGCCACGTTGGTGCCCAGGTGCTGTCGTGGGCGCAGATTTTCGTCCGCTTCGTGTGTCCCCGGATTAATGAACAGATCAGGGAAAAGCTTTTAAGCCTTCCGACCTAGGGCAACGTTGTTGGCATTAGGTGGTGTAGATGCTAGGACGCCACTGCTGTTCCTTTCGATCTTGCTTCCTTTCAACGAATCGACGCAGACGCGTATGTACGTACACAAACTCACGCATTACGTACTTCGTCTTGCAGGTAACTGTATCGCCACACACTGCCGTCACACCAGGAGTCCGGATGTTTATTCATCCAGCTTAGGGCTTGTTTAGTTTCTTTCCATAAAATTTACTCTCTATCACATTAAATGTTTGGACATATGCATGGAGTATTAAATATAGACTTAAAAAATAACTAACTGTACAGTTGCGACTACTTTACAAGATGAACTTTTTAAGCCTAACTAGTCCATGATTTGACAATGTGGTGCTACAGTAAACATATGCTAGTGACGGATTAATTAGGTTTAATAAATTCATCTCGCGAATTACTGATGATTTCTGTAATTAATTTTATTATCTGAACACTCCCGAGTGACACCCGATGTAACATCCTAGACTTTATTTCCTGGATTTAAACACCACCTTAACAGTGAAGCACTCTTTCCGTCCCAAAATAAGTGTTATTTTGGGTTTTATGTATGTCAAACTTTCTTTAAGTTTAACTACATTTATATAAAATAATAGCCACCTCTGAGAGGTTGTAGCCGGTTGTGGCCTGGCCACAGCTACCACAGAATGGCCGCCCACCCCTAGGCACTGGTCGTCCGCCGCTAGACACTAGCCGGCCGCCCCTGGGCACTGGAGGGTCGGGGGCTGGCCGGCGCCGGAGTAGATCCACGAGCAGAGGGTTGGAGATTTGGGAGTTCGAGGAAGACAAGATGGAGGAGATTTGGGGTTCAAAAAGGGATCATCCCGACGAGCATCTCGGATCTATCCATCCCGGCCATCACCTCATCGAAACGTCGCCGGAGGTGACCGGAATAGGGTGGTGGTGCTAGGGTTTGGCACCTCCACCAAGTCACGAGCTATTGTGGGAGAAAAAATATTGGGGGAAAAAGGTGTCAAACCGGTACGAAGGATTATGTAATGAGTTGCAGTGGTGGATAGTTTTCTACCAACTCCATGAGGTACATAAGCCTTGTTCCTGAAGTACCTCTTCAGGAGCTCCGAAAAAACGTGGAGTTGATCCTTAGCTCCACCTTTTTCTTGAAGCAGAGTTTTTAGAGTTGAGCCTATCCCAACTTATTTGGGACTTAAAGACTTTGTTGTTGTTGTAGAGTTTTAAGAGTTGACCCCGTTTGGCTGGACAAGTTTGGAGCATAGAGTCCCAAACAAATACTATACATACGTCCTATCAAAATTGTTCGTGCATGTAATAATTGCATTGTACTTTAGAAATAGAGAAAACAGTAAAGGCTACTAGAGCTAAATTGTTCCTATTCACATGCCCTTTTTGACAGAGATCATTGTACATTATTATTATCTATCAGCCTGTTCGTTTAGCTGTGGCTTGTCGTAAACGATCGTAAATTTTCAGCCGGAACAGTATTTTTTTCTCACACAAACCAGCCAGCAGTACTTCTTCACAAACCAGCAACGATACGAACCAGCCAACCGAACGGACTTTATATTCACATGGTCTTTTGAAAGCAGCTAGTACTCAGCTCACATTTATCCAGCAAATATTAACAATGAGTTATTAACCAGATAACTATTGCTAAGTATTAGTACTAGCTGTCAGTGGATCAAAGAGACCTTTGCATTGGTTTGTTGTAGCGGCAGCCGGTGTCAGTCACGGGACGGCGGTGAACACCGACGGCGAGGTCACGAACGCAGAGGTGGAAGATCAAGAACGCACACAAACGCTGGACACAGAGTTTTTGGTGCTGCACGTAGCGGCAGCGTTTTCTATTGTATATTGCTTCTATTTTATTCGAAATACAAAGCAGAGCTGTACAAGCCACGGCCGCACGATCACGCAGAATGCGCACGTCCATCCCCATGCGCCGTAACAACCGGCCATGGCTTGCATGCTCAGGTTCATGGCGAGCGAATCTCGTCCACTACCTCCTACGCACACGAACACCACATGCCGGTCCTCGTGTGCATGCAAAACCGAAAAACTAACATGCTATGCTATGCAATGGACTACACAGGATTACTAACAAATACTCCTCCTAATTCTTGTGTAGTCCCTGTACATCAACGACTCCAATTCTGGAACGTAACTCGCAAAAGCGTTCACGCCCCAGAGCTTTAGTGAGAATGTCCGCCAGCTGCTCCGTCGTTCCAATGGACTGAAGCCTCACCCTGTCTTCCTCCACGCATTCACGAATGAAATGAAAACGAATATCGATGTGCTTACTGCGATCGTGGAAGACGGGGTTCTTGCTGAGCGCGATGGCGGACTCGTTGTCGATCCTCAAAGTGACGGCGCTGGCCTCCTCGCTCTTGAGTTCAGCAAGCAGCCGCGCCAGCCACACTCCCTGGCATGCTCCTGTCGTCGCTGCAATGTACTCAGCCTCGCACGAAGACAGTGCCACAATCTTCTGCTTCTGTGACTGCCAGGTGATGATGTTGTCGCCAAGGAAGAAGAGGACGCCCGTGGTACTCTTGCGCGTGTTGATGTCCCCAGCCAAGTCGCTGTCGCTGTAGCCGATGAGCTGGGGATCCTTCTTCCTCTTGTAGTTACAGCCGAAGTGCAGGCTACCGGCGACATATCGTAGCACCCGCTTCATGGGCGCCAAATGTTCGGTGGTCGGGTTCTCCATGAATCTGCTGATGTACCCCACCGAATACGCCAGGTCGGGTCTTGAGTTCACCAAATACCGCAGCGAGCCCACCACACTGCGATACATGCATGAATCGATGGCTGGAGCCGAGCTCACCTTGCTCAATTTCAGGCGAGGCTCCATTGGCGTTGCACTGGAATTGCAACCCGTCAGGCCTGCTGTCTCTAGGATCTTGGCTGCGTAGGAGCTCTGGCAAATGGTGATGCCAGCCTCGGTCTGGGACACCTCCAGACCAAGGTAGTAGCGGAGCAAGCCCAAGTCGCTCATCTTGAAGGTGGCTTTCATCTGGTTCTTGAAGGTGTCGATGTCGACCTGGTTGCCGCCGGCGATGATGAGGTCATCAACATAAACCCCCACCACCAGCCGGCGGGCTCTAGCTCCGCGCAGGTAGACAGCGTGCTCGGAAACGCTCCTCCGAAACCCAAGTCCGATGAGGGACTCGTCGAGTTTGGCATACCATGCCCTCGGCGCCTGACGCAGTCCGTAGAGTGCCTTGACGAGGCGCAGAACCTTGTTCTCATGCCCACGGAGGATGAAGCCGGGGGGCTGCTCGACGTACACCTCCTCCTGAAGCACCCCGTTCAAGAACACGGACTTCACATCCATGTGATGGACAGCCCATCCTTGACAAGCAGCGTGCGCCAGCAAGAGCCGAACGGACTCCAGGCACGCGACAGGAGCAAAGACTTCGTCGTAGTCGATGCCCTGCCGCTGCACGTACCCCTTTGCGACGAGGCGAGCCTTGTGCTTGGTGACGATGCCGGCAGCGTCCTTCTTAGCCTTGTACACCCACTTGAGGCCGATGGGTCTGATGTGCGCCGACGGCTCCACCAGCTTCCAGGTGCCGCTGGCCTCGATGGAGGTCATCTCGTCAAGCATGGCAAGGCGCCAACACTCGTGGCGCATCGCCTCCTCGAACGACGCTGGCTCAGCATCGCTAGCCAGCAGCAGACGCTCCTCTAGGTCACGGTGGGCAAGCCCGGGCGTCTCAGCCTGCCCGAGCACGTTGTTGAGGCGGCGGAAACGCAAAGGAGCGTCGTTGTCGTGGTCTGCGTCGAGGTAGTCACCAGCCTCGGCTCCTAGCGGGGACGCGAACTCAACGTGGGGCTGCGTCGTGGAGCTCGTTGCTGGAGAAGGCCCGTAGCTGGCTGGTGTCGCGGGCGCGCCTGAAGGAGCCGGTGAAGTTGAACCCGATGCAGAGGCATAGGCCGTAGTTGTTCTGGTGGTAGTGATCACAGGGAGCTCTTGAGACTCCGGCTCCTCGATGATGAAGTCAGCGGGCTCGTCGTGGTCCGCCGCTGACCATGCCCATTGCGACGCCTCGTCGAACACGACGTCACGGCTGATGTGGACACGCCGCGTCGAGGGATCATAGACCCGATAGGCCTTAGACCCCGGTTCATAGCCGACGAACACCATGGGCCGGCTGCGGTCCTCCAGCTTCTTCTGATGTGGCGTGTTCACCTTCACGTGGGCGATGCACCCGAACGTCCTGAGGTGCTGGACAGACGGTGTACTCCCATTCCAGAGCTGGTAAGGGGTCTTGCCACCGATTGCCTTGGAGGAGGACCTGTTCAGCAGGTACACCGCCGTCGTCATTGCCTCCCCCCAGAACACACCAGGGAGAGCTTTGGCCTTCATCATGCTTCTGGCCGTGCCCACGACGGTTTGGTTGCGTCGCTCCACGACGTCGTTCTGTTGAGGCGTGTACGGCGCCGTGAGCTGCCTGTGGACGCCGAGTTGGGCGCAGTAGTCGACGAAGTCCGCGGCGGCAAACTCTCCGCCGCGGTCAGTGCGCAGCGTCACCAGCTTCTTGCCACTCTTGTGTTCCGCCGTGGCCTGGATGTGCTTGATGGCGGTGGCCGCAGTGTCTTTGGATGGCAGCAGGGAGATCCACATGAAACGTGAGAAATCGTCGACAAGCAGGAGGAAATATTTGTTACCCCTCGGGGTAGCCGGCGTGATAGGACCGCATATGTCGCCGTGGAGGAGTTGGAGCGGCTCCGTGGAACGCCAGAGCGTCTTCTGGGGAAAAGGCGCCCTTTTTTGCTTGCCGGCGAGGCAGGCCTCGCAGACTTGCTGCACCTGGTCGATGACGGGGAGGCCGCGCACGAGCTCCTCACGCCCCATCTTGCGCAGGGCGGCGAAGTGGATGTGGCCGAACCGCGCGTGCCACCTCCAGGCGTCGTCGTCGGTGCGCGCCGCCAGACACACAGGGCGCGCTATGTTGACGTCGAGGGTGTACAGGCGGCCCGGACTCCGAGGAATCTTGGCAAGGAGGCGTCGGTCTTCATCACGCACCCGCATCATGCCATCCTCCACCAGCACCTGGTACCCGCCTTCGTCGAGCTGGCCGACGGAGATGATATTGGCGGTGAGGCGCGGGAGGAAGTAGACGTTGGCGAGCGACCGGTGCTCGCCATTCTTGCAGTGGAGAAGCACCGTGCCGGAGCCCTCGATGCGAGCGACGGAGCCATCCCCGAATCGGACGGAGCCGGTGACGCCGGTGTCAAGATCGGCAAAAGCGGCGCGGGATCCGGACATGTGGTTGGACGCACCAGTGTCCAGGATCCAGCGCGTTGGATCTCGGTCCGCCGCGTCATCGAGCTCGGCGTGGACCTTCTTCTCCACGACATGGAGCTCGGGGATCGGCGCGGACGGCGGCGGCGCCGATTCGGTAGAGCGTGGTGACGGCGGTGGAAGGGGAGAGGAGTCCTCCTGCTGGACCACGCCGATGGCGAGCATAAGAGTGGCCTCCTCTTGGGCCACGTGGGCCTGCTGGGCCGGCTCCTCCTTCTTCTTATTTCGGCAGTCGCGGGCCCAATGCCCCTTCTTGCCACAGCGCGGGCAGGGCGCGTCTGGTGGAGGCCCGCGGCTGGAATTGGAGTCGCCGGAGCCTCCTGATCCGCCTGAGCCACCGGAGCCGCCGAAGCCGCGGCCTCGGCCTCTGCCGCGGTTCTTGCCACGACCGCCGGAGCTGGATCCTCCCCGGCTAGACTCTTGGTCCTTCTTCTTGTACCTCTCGACCCACTGCTCCTCCGTGAGAAGTAGCTTGCCGCCGGCGGTGTGCGCTGGGGCGGTCTCGACATCGTCGGCCGCCTTGAGTCTTCCCGTCACCTCCTCAATTGATAGCAGAGAGATGTCAAGCAAGGTCTCAATCGAAATTACCAGCTGCTTGTAGCGTGCGCGCGCGACGCGGAGGTACTTGGCCACCACTTTCGCCTCGGGCTCAGGATCGCCGAGCGCGGCCAGGCGCTGTACGATCCCAGTGAGTCGAAGAGCAAAGTCCTCGATGGGTTCGCCGTCGCGGAACGCGATGTTCTCGTACTCGGCGCGGAGGGTCTGCGCCGTGGCTGTCCGCACCCGGTCGTCGCCGATGCGGAGAGTCTTGATGGCCTCCCAGGCTTCCTTGGCGGTCGCCTTCGTCGCGAGCGCGGGCACCATCTCCCCGGGGACGGCGCTGCAGATGGCGTCAAGAGCGCTCCGATCGTCGTCGAACTCGATGGCGTCCCAGAGGTGGCGCGCCTGCAGCTTCAGCTTCATGCGGAGCGACCACTCATGGTAGTTGGTCCGCGTCAGCTGCGGCCAGTTGCCAGAGCCGCTCCCCTCGCGGATGATGCGCTCGATGACGACTTCCCGCGGACGGCGTGCGTCGCGGGTGTGCGAGCGGCTGTGATCACCGCGGCGAGACCGGCGTCGTGGGGAGCGTGAGCGCGGCGGCGTCTTGTTGCCGGAGCCGTCGCCCTTCTCTGTCTTGTCCTTCGGCGGCGGTGAAACTATGGTCGCCGCGGGTCCCGAACTCTCCTTGCTCTGATGCCACTTGTCAGTCACGGGACGGCGGTGAACACCGACGGCGAGGTCACGAACGCAGAGGTGGAAGATCAAGAACGCACACAAACGCTGGACACAGAGTTTTTGGTGCTGCACGTAGCGGCAGCGTTTTCTATTGTATATTGCTTCTATTTTATTCGAAATACAAAGCAGAGCTGTACAAGCCACGGCCGCACGATCACGCAGAATGCGCACGTCCATCCCCATGCGCCGTAACAACCGGCCATGGCTTGCATGCTCAGGTTCATGGCGAGCGAATCTCGTCCACTACCTCCTACGCACACGAACACCACATGCCGGTCCTCGTGTGCATGCAAAACTGAAAAACTAACATGCTATGCTATGCAATGGACTACACAGGATTACTAACAGCCGGCAGGCAGCAACAGAGCCGTGCGGGCGTCAATGCGTCATTGCTCATGCAGAGAAAACTTTATCATTTCTAACGGGGCCTTCGAGACGCGAACGGAAAGAGCCAAATCTAATGACTACCGATCACGCCGCTGGGAGCATCGCAAAAAACGACCGGAGCGAGGCGCTCGCGACCAAAAACAGCCGCCGAGCGGAGCCCGCCCGGCCGCCAGGGAGGCGAGTCAAAGACCGTCCAAATCCCAGCCACACAGACACAGCACAACCAGGCCGCCGATCGAGTCCTCGAACCCTCATCGCGCACGTATAAACCGGCCCGGCGGGGGCGCGGACGTCTTCACCGTTCACCTCCGTTCCCGTCGCCGGCGACGCGGGTCTCTCGGTGTACGGCCGCGCGCGCGAGCCCTAGCATAGCAGCTGTAGTAGTAGTGCTAGTAGTTTAGCCGCAGCAGCAGAGTACGCTAGCGCCTATAGCGCTCCGCGTCTCAGTTCCACCAACAGAAAGGCAAATTCGGCTTCGCTTTTCCGCCCGCTTGATTTGCCTCTTCCACCACAAGGCGCGGGCCGCCGGGCAACCAAAAAGTCAGAGGAGAATTGGCCCACGGCCACGGCCGAGAGCGGCAGGCGGGCGGGCAGGGTGAGGTGAGGAGAGGCCATCAGGGCCGCCCTCGAGGCCATGGCCCAGCATATATACGCCACCAGCTGCGGCCGCTGCTGGTGCGCCCGCCCCGCGATCTCGCTACTACTGCCTGCGCCGACCCTCCTCCCTCTCGCCTCCTCGTCTCGGTTGCGGCGCCGGAGGGGTCCCATGGGCGCGAGCGATCACATGGGCCTGGCGGCGGCGGCCAAGCCGCGGAACGGCAGCAGGCCGTGCGCGGCCGTGCTGGGCGAGCCGCTGCCGGCGCTCGACGACCCCGGCCTCCTCGTCCACCCCAGCGCCGACTTCGCCGCTCAGGCGCTCGTCTCCTCCACACAGCAGGTGAGGTGATCGTTTCGTTCGCTCGTACTACTGCCACGCGTGCCCTTCCGTTTCGATTTGTCCCGATTCGTGTGCAAATGGGTGGCGCGCGTTCGGCCGGCGGCCTGCGTTTTTGCGCCGCCGAATGTGCGGCTGGTCGTGATCCGTTACTGCGCGCGCGCGGGTCAGATGATGCTGACAAGGACTAGGACTGGGAAGCAAGTGGTAGGACTGGGGGATCGGTGGCCCTGCTGGTGGCCTCTGTTCTGTTGTTGTCCTTTCTTCGATCATAACTCATTGGGTCCATAATCTGAATCGAACATCCAGTGCCCGTGTGAATTACTGAATTACTTCACGTGGTGAATGTGATGAGTAGTAGTAACTTATTACATGGTTTTGCATTTTGCAATGAATGGTGACCAGTACCGGGAGATGTACCAAAAGTCGATCGACGACCCAGCTGGGTTCTGGTCTGAGATCGCCGATGAGTTCTACTGGAAGCAGAAGTGGAGCCCTGATGAAGTTTGTGCCGAGAACCTCGACGTGACCAAGGGGCCGATCAAGATTGAAGTAGGTTATTCCTTAGTTTCAATGGCTGTTTCTGGTGGTGGAACGTGGAAGGATACATACAGGATCTTGATGGTTACTGGTGTTTGGCACTCGCAGTGGTTCAAGGGGGGAAAGACCAACATATGCTACAATGCGGTGGACCGCAATGTGGAAGCTGGGAATGGGGACAAGATCGCCATGTACTGGGAGGGGAATGAGCCCAGTCAGGATGGGAAGCTCACCTACTCTGAGCTCCTGGAAAAGGTTTGCCAGGTAAAACATTCGTTCTCTTATGCCAAAACAATTACATGTAGTTTTGAACGCATTGTGTGCAGAGCCTGGCAGTCTAATGTGTTCTGCTGTGCTTTCTGATAGCTGTCGAATTACTTGAAAAGCGTCGGCGTTGGAAAGGGTGATGCCGTGGTGATCTACCTACCAATGTTGATGGAGCTGCCGATTGCAATGCTTGCATGTGCCCGCATCGGTGCGGTTCACTCGGTAATTGTTAACCCCCACGTTTGCACGTCAATTGTTTCTTAATGGTTATATGTATGTTTGATTGATTTTGATGATGGATATGTTCAGGTTGTGTTTGCTGGCTTCTCAGCCGAGGCACTGGCCCAACGAGTTATTGATTGCAAGCCTAAGGTTGTTATTACCTGCAATGCTGTGAAAAGGGGGATGAAAATCATCCCTCTCAAAGATATAGTAGATGCATCTCTGGACGAAAGTGCAAAGAATGGAGTTGATGTAGGTATGCACTAGAATCTGTGAGTATGGATGTCTGGCCTGTCTGCAAATTTGAGCTTTAATATAGTTGCATTTTGGATCTACCACCCTTGTTCCATTTCCGTGTTAACCATAGTCTCTTATATCAGGAATTGCACTGAGGAAATGTCCTATGGAGTTAGATATAATTTATAAGATTTACTGCCTTGACTTCCTGATATTTTTGTGGGGGCCTTTTATTTTCACAGCATATCTGCAAATTTTGTCCTGGTACCACTTTTTTAGAAAGTCTTTTGTGACAAAATGGCTAATCTAGATCTAAACCTTGTCTTGCCACCAAACATCATCTTCATTTTAGTCACAGTCCTTGCCTTCGGTATGTCGCTTTCCTTCCTTTTTTCAGAACATGACTTGCTACCCTTTGATGTCTTGAAAGAAGTCCAAAGCACCAGCATACTGTTGATCATCTCACATCATGTACTTTGTTCAGTGAGTATGTGTTGGTCTGGTTTGAAAAAGAATCTAATGTGAAATATTTCTTTTGCTGAGAAGGCATTTGCTTGACATATGAAAACCAGTCTGCGCTGAATAAAGTAGACACGCGATGGAAAACAGGAAGAGATGTTTGGTGTCAGGTATGCCAAAAACAAGTTCAATTATATTCGAAATTGCATGATACTTTCTACGTGCACAACTCTGCAGAACTTCTGTGTCAGAAAATAACCTACAAACCCTTTTGTTTCAGTTATATCACTAATGCAATTTATTTCTGAATGAACAATGATGTCCTATAGGATGTTGTGCCCGATTTCCCAACTAAATGCGATGTGGAATGGGTTGATGCAGAGGATCCACTGTTTCTTTTGTACACAAGTGGCAGCACAGGAAAGCCAAAGGTAGTCTTAATCTCATAGTCATAGTCTCAGATTGTTCCTGCGCCTCTTTAGCAAAGCTACTAACATACTGCGAACCATACAGGGTGTGTTGCATACAACTGGGGGCTATATGGTCTACTCTGCTACAACATTTAAGCATGCATTTGACTACAAGCCAACAGACATATACTGGTAATATGCCTTTATTGAGTCTTCTGGTGGACCAAATGTTTACCTAAAATAATTGGATCTCTAGTATCCGCCATTTTCTTATGATTGTTCCTCTGTTTCACTTAAATCAGGTGCACTGCAGATTGTGGCTGGATTACTGGACATAGTTATGTGACATATGGTCCACTATTGAATGGAGCCACAGTTCTTGTTTTCGAAGGGGTAACTGCAAAAAGTTTTGTAGTTGATGTGTTATTGACTTTAACGTAATTTTGGGGTTTATTTTGAAATTGCTGTATGTCTAATTTGTAATCTATTTTCTTGGACACAACTCTTAGGCTCCAAATTACCCTGATCCTGGTCGCTGTTGGGACATTGTTGATAAATATGGAGTGACAATATTTTATACTGCACCAACACTTATACGCTCACTTATGCGTGATGGTACTGAGGTAATACTGATTGCTGTTTGTTTGATACTAATCATCCTAGAATGCAAGGTGTGCAAGGTGTTTTGTTCAACTCTGATGTTTATGCTACAGTTCCAAGATATAAGATAAAAAGGAAACCACTTAATATTTGCTGTTCGTAAATTGATTGGAGCTGATCTCTATTGACTGTTACAAGTTTGCTTTGGAGCCTGAATGTACTGTTAATAGTAGAAACGTATCTTTGAGAGTGAAATCTCTGAATTGTCGAATACTAATTGATGTCTATATGCTTTAGTCATATGATCAAAATAATTTAAATTTTAATGGCCAACGTTTGCTAATATCATGCTACACCATTCTTCTTGTGTAACCTTGATTTTCCATTGTATATTTACAGTATGTTGCTCGGTACTCTCGCAAGTCCCTCCGAGTGCTTGGAAGTGTGGGTGAGCCAATCAACCCCACCGCATGGAGGTTTGTAATGACTGCTACCTCTTATAATTCGTATGTGCTGAAAAGTCTTACATGCTCTGTCTGTTATGGATTTCAGGTGGTTCTATGATGTTATTGGCAACTCACGATGCCCTATATCAGATACTTGGTGGCAGACTGAAACTGGGGGATTCATGGTAAGTGTATCTTCATAATTCAAGGAGAATTTAGAGTTTTTTAAAGTGACTGTCATATTACCTATCAAATTGAAGTTTAACTGTTCTTGTTTTATTAGATCACTCCTTTACCTGGTGCTTGGCCTCAAAAGCCAGGATCAGCAACATTTCCTTTCTTCGGTGTGCAGGTACATGTCATTGCTTAACTTATATGAAATGGAAATTTGCGATTCCTTGTTTTTGTAATAACTTTACCTGATTCACAGCCAGTCATTGTTGACGAGAAAGGTCGGGAAATGGAAGGAGAATGCAGTGGATATCTTTGCATAAAGAAATCGTGGCCTGGGGCTTTCCGGACTTTATATGGAGATAAAGAGAGATATGAGACGACATACTTCAAACCATTTGCTGGATATTATTTCTCGGGTGATGGCTGCAGAAGGTACACATCAAGTATTTAATTCAACAGTAAAGATGGTAGCTTGTGTAAATTTGCCACCCAGCTTTACATGTTTATATCGTCTAACATTCTAAATGTGCTTATCAGGGATAAAGATGGCTACCACTGGCTGACTGGAAGAGTTGATGATGTTATCAATGTGAGGTAATCCAGCTACTTATTTTATTCATTCTTCTACTTAATTTTGATTCATGAGATGGTTTAAACAGGCTGCCAAAATGTGAGTGTTTCATTTTTCCTT
This sequence comes from Miscanthus floridulus, assembly GCF_019320115.1. Taxonomy (NCBI): domain Eukaryota; kingdom Viridiplantae; phylum Streptophyta; class Magnoliopsida; order Poales; family Poaceae; genus Miscanthus; species Miscanthus floridulus. The sequence continues at coordinate 40,272,022 of NC_089591.1, forward strand.
TGAAAATTCTAGTGGACACCGGATTGGGACAGCAGAAGTTGAGTCTGCTCTGGTTTCACATCCAAAATGTGCCGAGGCCGCTGTTGTTGGTATTGATCACGAGGTATAGTCCAGAACTTTTTTCCCTCCTTAGCATTAGTGCAATAGTGCTCTATTTTGTTATTCCCCCTATTTAATCAAACCCAGTCTTAAAAAGTTGACTACATTTTGTAGGTTAAAGGTCAGGGAATATATGCTTTTGTGACTTTGGTGGATGGTGTTCCCTACAGTGATGATCTACGGAAAAGTCTCGTTATGACGGTCCGCAGTCAGGTAATCTCTTTAGACAGTTTGCTTACAGTTACGGTGATGGATTCCTGGAAGGTGTTTTTCTTTCTAAGACGGCAAATGACCTGATTAGCAATGGCAGTCTGTCTTGCAATTTATATGTGTTTTCAATGACAATCAATGTACTTTTTCACATGTAGATTGGCGCGTTTGCTGCTCCTGACAAGATCCACTGGGCACCTGGGCTCCCAAAGACACGAAGTGGGAAGATCATGCGAAGAATCTTACGAAAAATTGCATCCAGGCAACTAGATGAGCTCGGCGACACGAGCACGCTTGCTGACCCCGGTGTTGTGGACCAGCTGATTGCGCTCAGTGACAGCTAATCTATCGGCTGTGGGGGGAAGACATGATCACTGCCTGCACTATATCTCGTGCAAAATTCAGCTTGTATGATGCGAGGTCTGTTGGGCCCAGCTTTCTCTTGATTGCTTCGGTGTCATGGTGATGGCAACAAAAGAGAGATGCTGCAAACTTGGGGATTGATGCGGACATGCGGTGCGTCTGTAAATTGTTGGGTCGCAGTCACAGATAGATACAGTATACACTGGTAAATAACGAGATAAAGTGTATGTGCGAGTTTAATTTGGCTAAAATGCTTAATGATAGATCTCACATTTTATGGTTGCAACGTACAGGATTCAGCCATGGGCATTAAAGGATAGAGGAGATATTTTACAACGGTTGGAAAAGTACCTTGGTACCTTTAGGTATTTTTATTTTTAGCAAACTAATTAAGAAACATTATTTATTAAATATAATTTGTATTATCGAGGGTGTTTTCGTAACTAAGATTATGCCTTCACGTAACCCTCTCGTGTCCGGTGGAAAGCGGACTATCGTGTTCCAAACTAGAGGAGAAGGTATGAATACTCCTTGAACCTAAGGGGCACGGGAGTTTGGCAGAGCTCTGCTCTGAGAGAACGCTCCCAACTTCTTTGAAACGGATTCAATAGATCTCTACCAAACGCTTAAGAAGCAATTGTATCCTAGTGAGAAGCTGACGAGAATCACTTTTCTATTTACACTACAACTTGGGAGCTAAAAAATACACTCCTCGTAGAATCACTTCAAAATACACTCCTCGTTGCTCCACGTGCAATCACCTCTAGGTCAATCGAGCATGGGCCTGCTTACTGATACTGTCAATATGGGTGCGCGCGCTGCTTCGCTGCGAACAATCATGCCACACATCGCCTAGCCTATGAATTGGGACGTTCATGTGACAATGAGAGCTTTTGATATTTGACACCTAAAACTCATTGTTCTTGACACCTAAGACACTCATTGTTCTCGACACCTAATTCATATGCCTTTCAATATTGATGTCGTGCATGCCAAATCGTTTAGATTCAGATGTTTTTCTCCCCTTATCTCAGTTTCGTTATTTGTTTTGTTTTGTTTTATTTTTTTAGACTTGATGAATGAACATGTTACCCTACCTTATCTAAATACACCAGTTGGACCTATGGATCATACTATCATAGGCATGCTCCCTTCCTCGCGCTTGTTTCTCTGGCTCAATTGTCTCGCCGCCGTTAATGACTCTTTGTACCACCACCACCCCTGCTCCTCCCTTGCCTGGCGATGTCATTTCACCAATTGTCCTTTCGCATTCACACACATGCTTCTTCCTCCAAAACATACAACAACCTTGGAGAGGCAAGAAATTAGGAATTGTGCCTTACTGGGAGGGATCTCCAAGGGGATCACAGAGCCCATTTTGATGGTCAAATTCATCGGTCCAGTCCAGCAGTACAAACCCTAGGGGTATGGATGAAAACGGTACGGATATTTATTCGACCGTCCGTTCGACCGAACAAATATGAACACTTATCTGGATAGTTACTCGGATATCCGTAATTTTTTTCGGATACGGATAATAAAACGGATATCTTAGGCGGATATCAAATACGGATGTAATATCATCGATATCCGGCGGATATCGGATAATCCGGATAATTATCGGATATATCCGGATTATTAAAACGGATATTATCCGGATATTTTTCAAACTTTCTCAAATGAAAAAATGGCCTATATAAGGATTGTAGATCTTGATGAGCTGAACAAACTTGGTATTCAAAACTTTTCAATTTGAGACAATCTAGGGTTCCGAAAACTAGTTTGTAGGCGTCGAAAATAAAAAATCACAAATTTGAACCGTCCAAACTATCTCAAATGGAAAGTTGACCAAAACAACAATTGTATATCTTGAGAAGTTGAACAAACTTGGTATTCAAAACTTTTCAATTTGAAGTCATTTAGAGTTCATAATACTAGAGTCAAAGTGTTGTTTTTTCATTTGACCAAATTTGACTTGGTCAAACTTGCTCAAATGAGACACTAAATGACCTCAGATGAAAAAACTCTGAATACCAAGTTTGATCATCTCAGCAAGATATACAATTGTTACATATCTCATTTTGTCATTTGAGAAAGTTTTATCAAACACTAGTCACAAATTCTTGAATCTCATATAGACTTTCTAAAACCATGTCACACACTTGTGAAATTTGAATTACATTTTGTTCAAATTTTCTCAAATGAAAAAATGGCCTATATAAGGATTGTAGATCTTGATGAGCTAAACAAACTTGGTATTCAAAACTTTTCAATTTGAGACAATCTAGGGTTCCAAAAACTAGTTTGTAGGCGTTAAAATTTAAAAATCACAAATTTGAACCATCCAAACTATCTCAAATGGAAAGTTGACCAAAACAACAATTGTAGATCTTGATGAGTTTAACAAACTTTATATTCAAAACTTTTTAATTTGAAGTCATTTAGAGTTCATAATACTAGAGTCAAAGTGTTGTTTTTTTATTTGACCAAATTTGACTTGGTCAAACTTGCTCAAATGAGACACTAAATGACCTCAGATGAAAAAACTCTGAATACCAAGTTTGATCATCTCAGCAAGATCTACAATTGTTACATAGCTCATTTTGTCATTTGAGAAAGTTTTATCAAACACTAGTCACAAATTCTTGAATCTCATATAGACTTTCTGAAACCATGTCACACACTTGTGAAATTTGAACTACATTTTATTTAAAATTTCTCAAATGAAAAAATGGCCTATATAAGGATTGTAGATCTTGATGAGCTTAACAAACTTGGTATTCAAAACTTTTCAATTTGAGACAATCTAGGGTTTTGAAAACTAGTTTGTAGGCGTTGAAATTTAAAAATCATAAATTTGAACCGTCCAAACTATCTCAAATGGAAAGTTGACCAAAACAACAATTGTAGATCTTGATGAGTTGAACAAACTTGGTATTCAAAACGTTTCAATTTGAAGTCATTTAGAGTTCATAATACTAGAGTCAAAGTGTTGTTTTTTCATTTGACCAAATTTGACTTGGTCAAACTTGCTCAAATGAGACACTAAATGACCTTAGATGAAAAAACTCTGAATACCAAGTTTGATCATCTCAGCAAGATCTACAATTGTTACATAGCTCATTTTGTCATTTGAGAAAGTTTTATCAAACACTAGTCACAAATTCTTGAATCTCATATAGACTTTCTAAAACTATGTCACACACTTGTGAAATTTGAACTACATTTTATTCAAACTTTCTCAAATGAAAAAATGGCCTATATAAGGATTGTAGATCTTGATGATCTGAACAAACTTGGTATTCAAAACTTTTCAATTTGAGACAATCTAGGGTTTTGAAAACTAGTTTGTAGGCGTCGAAATTTAAAAATCACAAATTTGAACCATCCAAACTATCTCAAATGGAAAGTTGACCAAAACAACAATTGTAGATCTTGATGAGTTGAACAAACTTGGTATTCAAAATGTTTCAATTTGAAGTCATTTAGAGTTCATAATACTAGAGTCAAAGTGTTGTTTTTTCATTTGACCAAATTTGACTTGGTCAAACTTGCTCAAATGAGACACTAAATGACCTCAGATGAAAAAACTCTGAATACCAAGTTTGATCATCTCAGCAAGATCTACAATTTTTACATAGCTCATTTTCCCATTTGAGAAAGTTTTATCAAACACTAGTCACAAATTCTTGAATCTCATATAGACTTTCTGAAACCATGTCACACTTGTGAAATTTGAACTACATTTTGTTCAAACTTTCTTAAATGAAAAAATGAACTATATATATGCTGCTTTTACTCAATATCCGAATAGATATTTGTATCCGACCTTCTCCGAATCCGATTCATACCGTATTCGATACTCATTATTCGTATCCGTAACCGAGTCAATCCGTATTCGTATATGTATCCGAACGCTATCCGTGTCCGAATCCGAATCCGAACAAAAATATGAAAACAAATATAATATGAGTGATATCCGTTCGTATCCGATCCGTTTTCATCCCTACCTAGGGGAGGTGGCACCTTCCATTCTTGAGCGATAGAGAGATGAGCGTGCGAGAGATGCATGAGATAGGAGATGTGATGTGGATGCAATGCATCCGTGTAACCAGATAAGGCAGGGGCAAACATGTCCATTGACTAGGCCTAGAAAAATAAAGGAAAAGAAAAAAATGACATTAGAGATAAAGGGAGAGAAGCATCTGATCCAAATAATTCATGTGCATGGTGTCAAATATAGAAAGACATGCCAATTGGGTGCCAAGAATAGTGAGGCACGTGTATTGGGTGTCAAATATCAAAATCTCTCACAATAAGAGACTCGTACATCGCTTGTACTGCTCACAATGATATGGTTGCTGTCGTCCGGCAGATTGAGGTGGTCGACTGGTCCTCATTGTGCATTTCCTTCCTTGGAACCCAATTTTTTTCTTCACCAATGTTATTGTTATGGTTGAAATCACCATCTTCTTTGGCCCCTGGGAAGAATCTGACATAGATAGGGTTTAGGGTTAAGAATTTGGATATAGTTTGATGGCTCATTGTAGTCAAGCATGATTACAGAGAAGATGGCAACTATGGCGAACGTAGATAAGGGAGGTAAGATGGAGGTGACATCATTGACCAGGCACTAGAGGATGGTTGGTGGTTGGGTCAAGATCAAGATTGAGCCAACCATAACAATGGCAGACGGGACAGAGAAGAGGTTACCATGGGTGTGGTAATGTCTCACCAAAGACGGCATTGTCAGGTTCCTCTAACTTAAATTAGAAGGACTGAGTCACTGGCGATGGGCCTGATTGTGTGAAGAAGTCCCTCTAACTCAAGTTAGAGGATATTATTCATGCTCCAATCAGACCCTGCCATGTGACAGGGCAGCGAGCACATGTAGGTGGCAGAGGCAAAGGAGCTCGGAGGAGAAAGAGTGTGTTGGCTACTATTCCGATTTGCTAGAGATGCAAGATGAAGATGTGCCTCCAACAACCAAAAATCCATATGCTTGGATCTTCTTATCAAAATATTGTTTAATTATGAAATTAAAAAACCATGATTATTTCATTTGTCACATGTTACTTAAAATATCTAAAGTGCTTCCTCAGTTCTGAAATATAACATGTTTTTGTTTCGTCATAAGTCAGACTTAATTTTAACCAAGTTTATAAAATATGCATCAAGATAAAATTGGTTCATTAAATCCACCATGAGAAAATATCATAGATGTCCGTATTTCTACTAGTGTGTCATGATCAATGACGGAGCCAGAAAAAATTATAGGTGGGGCGAGTTCTAACGAGAAAACCAAATTGCACCGTACTCACATACTACAGTCACACAAATTAAGACAAAAAAGCTACAATCACATAAATTATGGTGAAAAAGTGGATAAGCAATATAAGATGTTAGCTCAAATTTTAAAAATAAATTAATAGTTCTTCATGAGTTGATCCATACATGCAAAATACAGAAAGATAAGAACTTATGGACCTATAAATTGTACGAAGACCCAATTTAGCCGGTCATGGGGGCACCGGGCACGAGCTGCTCTTGCTCAATCTGCGACACCGCGGGCTCACGTGGCCGATGGCCGCGGCTACACAGGACACGACGGCGGAGCCGCTGAGGGTTGAGGCACCAGGCGCCTGCTTGGCCCTCGGTTTGGGCGCAGCGCTCGGCTGCTGCTCGCGCTCGGTCGCAAGCGTCGGGCCTTCGCCCTCCGGAGGGCAGCGTCACCGTGGCTGCTTGGCCGATCGGCCCTCGGACCTCGGTGCTTTGTGCTCGCTGGATTGGTTGGGAAAAAGGAATGCGAGCACGGAGGATTGGAAGCTGGAGGATTGCCGATGTGTCGTTTAGGAAAGAAATCTGTCAATTGTGTGGGACAGTTAGACCTTCACGCTACCTGTTGGGCTGTGGAGAAGTGAAGATGTTTTGAGCGCTTTTGGTATCCTAGAGAGTTTTTTTTTTGTTGTTGTTAGCTGTTGCTTTTATCAGTGACTCTTTGAGTTTTTTTTTGTTGAAACTGTATGGACGGGTACCTGAGCGCTGTAAAAATTGTGATGGTGTCTTTGCTAATGCTAAGACAGGGGCTCCGCCCTAGAATTCTAAAAAAACCAAAGTGAGGCCCAGCCACGCCAGCCTTCTTCTTCTATACTATCCCTGCTTGGTCGCTCCTTGCCATGTCGCGGCTGCGGCGAGCGCTCGATAGCCGGAGGTGGACCACGTCGGTAGCTGGAGCGGCTGTGCCGCCACGCCCCTATGGTGGCTCCGCCAGTGGTCATGATTAATTAAAACAAACCAATGATGGTGTGAAAACAAAAGGAACTTACTACTATAAAAGGGACATTGCATTATGTATGAGTTCCCAACATGGTATCTTGTTTCACATGAAGATACAAATATTGCCCTTAGCATATCTTTGGTTGGTATTGATTATTTAGTCTTATATTAGATCATAGTAATGGTTGATCCTACTATGTCCAAATTGACGCCCTTCCATAATGCAACATAATACAGGTGTAGCTTCAGTTGCTAGGAGATTTGCCAACTTCAGAGTCTTCGTCTCCCTTAGGAGATGTGCCAACTTCAGTGTCTTGGTCTCCCTTAGGACCTTTATCCACAGTTTCACCATCTTCAGAGTCTGGATAGTCAACAAGGCCCATGTCTACTGAGTTGCTTCCTATGGAGCTTTGGACTTCAGAAATATTGTTATTCTCTGTATCAGTAGAAGAGTTTGTGACATTGCTTTGTTCGGCATGTGTGTTAGCTCTAGGGCCTGTATATATGGGACACAATAGACAAAATAGAAGGTCATTCATTCTCTTACTTTGACATAACTTTGAATACTATAAATACACTACATGTCGGTAATAATAAGTTATTATGAAACAACACCACTATACACTATTTAAGAAAAGTAAGAAAATAAACAAAATTTAGGAAATGTGAGAACTGGTGAACAAATAGAACACTTTTGAAATGCAAGCATAGATAACCAAAGCGATGTGGCACTATAGTTATTTGGCTAGTGAGCAGGGTCTTCCATTTCTACCAACTATGACTATGGGTTTGGTGGGATATTTATGTGAACTGTTTAGTGTTCATTTATAGTTTTATGGACTGTGATGACATGGATCTGTCTCTTAAATATTGTATCTCTTTTAATCCAAGCTAAAGTTAGAAGTGCTAGAAACTCAATTAATTCTAAAAAATAGATGTTAATTAGCAATTGTGAAAAATTCTAACCTTGAAAGAAATTCCTAATAATCTCTATCTTTCTATCCCCAAGGTCAATAAATTGCCATAAGTTATGAGTGGTAACTGAGTCCAGAGGTTTGTTCACCAAAAACTGTGCATCAAGTTTTACACATCTCATCACAATATCTATTATTGTCGTAGTTGACATCATTGTATCAAAGATAAAACACACTAGCTTAACAATTCTGAAGAAGAGAGTAATCATGGAATCTAGAGAGGGATACATGGGAATATATGAATTGGAATCCATTTAGTAAGAAAGTACACACTTACTAATCACTTGGATGTTTTCATATATCTCTGTGGCCATGTCAAGGAATTCAAAACCTGGTATCTCTTCCATGTCCACTGCTACCAATAGGAAATCAATATCTTGTGCATGATCATTAAGAAAATCCAGTGCCTCTCTAGGACTTGTATACACTATGACTGAACAAGCAAGCAAAAGTCAGGATTATTTGTAATAAAAGAAACTAACAAAAATAGATAACAAATACAAAAAATAATAATCATAGTCCTATATTTCAACAATTCTTTGAGGATCATTTTGACAATTCTTTAGTGGAGTTCAACAATAAATTTTGGAACTAACCATGAAAGTTGAGTTGATGGAGCATGTCCCTTGTACGGTTTGCATCATCTTCATCGTGATCGATGATCATGACACGAAAGCCATTTACAGGGTCCATGAGATTCAGAAGGTTGAGGTTGCTATGCTTTTGGTGCTTCTTTTGTGTTTGAAGAACTTGAGGCATCAATGGCTATTTATAGAGGAACAACATATGATTTGTGGTGTTCGCTCTCTATCTATCTCCGCCGCTCTCCATCTCTAATTCTCTATCTCCGCCGCTCTCCATCTCTAATTCTCTATCTCCGCCGCTTCAAATCTTGACATAATGCTTTCCGCCCTCTATCTCTACATATTTTAATTCCCACATGTATGTGCCGATATGTATGCATTAAAGTCATCACATATTCAATGACCAAACTTATTAGCTCTTGAGTGGACTATTCACTGAGGATCACCACATGTATGAATTTACATAAAACTCCATAATTATTTTGTAAAGAGTCAGAGGACTTATGAACTAAAAACTCTAACAATTCTTCTGCATGATGATAACACATATTGATAAAATTTGATATGACAGTTATAATGAGTTATGATTCAATACACCAGTTACATGTCTTGAAGTTTTCTAAGCTTAATGTTGTAAGCATTCAAATTTTCTAAGCTTAATGTCTTTATACTCACATATTTCTTGAATAATATTATCAACAAACTTTGATGTGGCTCAAAGAGATGTTAAAATACATACGTAGGGTCCTAAAAGATTGTGTTAGAAAAAGATTATAAAATAAATAAATACCAAATGGTCCTTAATGCATACTTCTAGAACGACCAAAAGTATCCAACAATGGTATATGTATCCTTGCAGATGTATGACATATACTATGCATAAATGTTGTGTGCTTCTCTCATATATGCACCTAACTAATGTGAGCATATGCGTATCTTTAACATACACAAAGAAAATATTACATTGCTCCTAAAGAATCTAGCTTGGCCTATGCCGTCTAGCCAATAGTGACGTAAGTTGCATTAATAAATTTAAATTGGCTTTTATTGCAAGGAGAATATAGAAAATTTAAACCTAGCTAGGTGATATGGCCATAGAAACTAGTGCAATAGAGGTACATTGTAGAGACCGGCCGTCCTGTTGATTTACCTAAATTGAGTGTCATCCTCTTGACCAACCTGATTTAAGCAAATCAACCTCGGTGATCCCTAGGAGATGCCACCTTCATCTCCACTACATCAAGACACAGGATCCCGATTACATATCATGCCAATATAGCCGCCACAAACAAATATCACATCTCAACAAAAGATTACATAATTAGCGGAAACATATGTTACAAATCTTGTCAAAGTAGTAACTTAAGGTACAACATTAGTGGAAACACATGTCTAACTTATATGTGATGAGAACCCGATGGCTATCCTACCTTGTTATGCCTATGTTGAGAGCCCTACACTATGAATTAAACCTAACTAATAATTGGTAGCCACCTTTGTAACACCCTAGGTGTTAGGCTTGCATAATTGCACTTGCATTTGCATTAGCATAAGCATCATGCATTCATGCATAAGCATTTTCATGTGAAACATTGCTATGAAACATGTGAACATACTATTGTTCTTCTATGTTTCATTGTATGTATGCTTTATAATCATGTGTTGCTAATGAAAGTGGTGATGTTTGGTCACTAAAACACCTTAGCTACACTTAGGATGCCTAATGGAACAATGTTCATGTGGATCACCTTACCTAATTAAGCTCCTAAGTGATGGCATGTTTAGTTTGACCTAGGAGGTACTTATGTGTGACCAATGTATGAAATGCTTGTGGTACCTTAGGGGTACCCTAAAAATGTTTAGAATGTCATATGGAACAACTTTGATATTCATGAGTTGGATCAATTTAGCCTTTAAGTCATGGTTATAGTGTAAATTACCATTTTCATGATGTATGTTTGACCTAAGTTGAACTATAGCATAGACTGTGTGCATGACAGTGCACCCTTAAGAAAAGTTGTAGTACTTGAGTAGTGTAACAACTTTTATTTTTGAGTCATAGGCTAATTCAGCTCCTAACATGCTTGAATTTGGATCACAAAAATCAATGCAGTGCTGTTTGAAAACTTGGAAATTATTCTGTCTTGCAATGCGTTTTAGATTTCATGTAGGGTGCTTTGGTGCTTTATAATTTGAAAACCATGAAAAATTAGATGTTACTGCCTAAAGAAAAGTTGGAGGTTACATGTAGCTCTACAACTTTTATTAATGGGGTTTTTGCTAACTCGCCACGGTTTATGAGTTAGGAGGGGGGTAAAGCTGTGCTGTCAGTCGACTAAGGTTGGGCCTGATGGCCATCTTAGCCTGGCCAACATGGCCGATTGGGCGCTGGCCACTGGCGCCATGTGGGGCCCATACGCTAGTGGCGTCCCCACCTGTCAGGCCATCATGGCCACCTCGACGCCCCACATCAGCTGCTTCACCTGCTGGCCTCGCCCGCTTCTCCTTGCCTCGTTTGAGCCACGCAAAAGCAAAGCGCTGCGCTCGCCATCGTAGCCGAGAGCGCCGCCACCGCATAGCTCCTCTGCCATCTAGCCATTTCTTAATTGCTCGTGCATGTAGACGTGCCCTGCTCTGCTCTACGCCCTCGACCTGTTTGCAACTCTGTTCGAGCCAAGGTGAGGGCCTATTGATCATTTTCGTCACCGCTGCCATGACCAAAGCTTCGCTGGACTTCGAGCTCGCTGTGGCCCGAACTAACCACCATGTCTCTGTCCTTCCTTTCCTTCGCCTCATCTTCCCCACATTCCGTAGAGGCTCTAACCCTAACTCATCGGACCTCTACTCCTCTAACCTCGCCGGAGCGCGAAACCTCACCGGAGTGTTTCCGCCGTCATGTGGACATGCACGCGGCCAGGCTTCCCTAGCGCCACTAATCCTAGATCGCCCTTGGTAGTCCCGCCTAAGCACCGTGAGGCCATAGCTGCTCTTGCCTAGACCTATGACGGCCAAAGACGGCCGACGCACCTCCGCGCAGCGCCGCTGTGCCGCCATGGCCGACGACGAGCCATCTTCGGTGCGTCTCCGCCCCAACCTCCTACACCTATCGACATAGGAGGATGAAAGGACCATGATGGTGGGGTTGGTTTCACCGAAAAGTTCATCGTTGGTGAGCAAGCACCAGTCCAATCTTCCCCCTGTCTCTGTTCGGCTGACGGGTGGGCCCGTTGACTACTGGGTCCCTTGTGTCAGCGGTTGTAGCATTAGGTTTTGTTTTATTCTTTTCCTGAATTTTGTGCTAACTTTGAAAATCATATCTAGAGCTAGGAGTGTCCAAATTGAGTGAACAAAATTTTGTTGGATTACTCATGAAGTGTAGTATTTGATAAAAATATGAAATTCACTGTTACTAGTATTTTTCTGGGAGAATAAAATAGAGCTAGATAAATGCTTTTTGAATGTTTCCAATCTTGTAAAATGCAAAACTTGATCTAGGAAAGTGCTAAAAATGTGATTCTAATTTTGTTGGTCTTGTCTTGTCATGTACTACTTGGCAAAAATATTGGTTGCATAGTGATCTTGCTAGAAATAGAAGTTTGCTATTTATCTTAAATAAATGCTAGATTCTTGTGCTATTTTTCATGGTAAAAAACATGTATCCAATGAGCATAAAATTTATTACACAGTGTTCTTGTGCTATGATAAAGCTAAGAAAAATATGAATTCTATTGTTTGACACTTTTCATTAGGATTTCCTATTTATGCTACTTTAAGCCCTGCTGGCTTGTGATTTTTGTGAAGGATGTTGTACATGTTCAAATGCTATGAAATTTATACAGTAGCCTATTAGGGACATGTATAAGCTACTAAATTTTTGTGGAATTTACTGTACAATTTTTTTATGTGTTTATTATTTCACCTAATTATCTAAATAAATTAATAAAGGCATAAAAAGAATTTATTTAGGAATGGCTACTATATTTTCTAGTACTTATTTGATGTATATTAACTGTTGGTAATATTGGTAGTACTCAAAGTACCATTCTTGTATGTAGTGAAATATTATTTTTTCTAAAATTCACTTATAGTGATTTTTCTAGACAGATTCTAGAGTTGAGCAAATTACATGGTGAATGTGAGGTTTGATATGAATCTTGTCTATAACAAAGTTGTAGATAACTCACTTATCTAGATCATATTAAATTGTCATGGAATTTGACCAATTGGTTTGTGAGTTATGACTGTTCAAAGTTGGTCTTCAGAACTAGTTGTTCTATGGAATTTCTGGACCAGGTTTGATAAATGTGCCTGTTTGGCCTTGTTAACTTAGGAATCATGCTGAGATGATTAAATATGAATTGTAGATAATTTCATAATATTTCTAGATTATTTTGTTGCATGTCTTTTGGGTCAGTACAACTCTAGTTATGAGTTAAACTAGCAGCTGTTGTCTGCAGCCCTGAATCTATGAATGCAATGAATGACTTGATTGCTTTATATGAGTCGATGTGATGATTTAGATGCTTAGGCTGATTAAGATAAGTTGTTAGTTGCAGGTGCTAGACCTCTTACTGAACATGAACAATTTTACCTTAGGTTGTTAGAGCTTGGTGAGTGTGTAGTTCTTATTTTCAAGAAGAGATATGCACCTACTCAGTAAAGTTAATATTAATCTTGTGTCATCGTGTCATTCATGTGTCCACCTATACATGGCTATACATTTCATCATCACCTTCCATCTCTTTTGCATTCATGACTCTTATGCTATGCATATGCATGCAATAGGTGTTCCAGAGGGAGTCACTCTTCTGAAATTCAAACAAGGACTTTCGGAGGAGCAGTAGCAAGTTCAGGAGCAGGAGGTGTATGCCTCAGAAGGAGTCAATGAAGAAGAACTGATTGAGTGCCTAGATCACCAACCTTCCTCTTTTCTGAAAGGCAAACCCCAGAGCATTCTAAGTCTCTGATGTATGAGATACTTGCAAAAATACTTGTGAAATGGATGTAACATGTGGCTTGTTATGTTGAATCATGTATGATCTTGGTTGTATGCGAGTTGGTTTGAAATCCTTCGTGGTTTCAACGGAATACTGGGTTGATATGGGTTCAAGTATGACAGTTTGATCACTCCGGTGATTGCTTTTGTACTTATGCTCTTATAAATTGGTTGGTTCTGTTACAGCTAGCATCGGAGCAAGGTTCAACATTAAACATGTCATATGTGTATTTACATGTTACACATATGTATATATGAAGGTACTTAATTGTGGGTATATCTGTTGGGTAGCTATGGATACCGAAGTATATATATCTAGGGATGTATATATGGAGAGTATCTTAGTTTACTGCTTTCATTGTGTGCTTATTTATCTCTTGTGGGGGATGGACTGCAATGAATTTGCCTGCAGATACACTAACAACGCAACGTGTAGCCGATTAGATGCGTATATGGAGAGAACGTGTGTATGCCACCACCTATGTCGCTAGAATTATAAATTTTCCTAAGCTTTGTGAGGACGTACGGAACATGTATGTATCATGTTCACTCATGTCAATACATTTTTACATCACTCCCTCCCTTATCATTAATTATCCCATTATATATTTATTATCCTATAAGATAGTCCTCTCACGCCCAAATTGCAATGTTACTACAGATGGCCGCACCAACACTTCCGCCCAGGAGCAGCACATTCCTGCACGTGTTTGGCACTCCAACCCTATTGTGGAGGGTGCTATATTCGGTGGGATACACTGAGCCACCTCATTATACTTGGAAGCAAGTAGAGGCTAAAGGACGGTCGCTGTGGTATGACGTTGAGGTAGTTGTGCCGCCTCACGAAAATAGACCACAGTGGATTGGTTGGAGGGTCGAAGCTGATGGACAAACCCCTTGGGAAGGTGCCCAAGTGGTAGCCTTGGAAGTGCTAGTTGATATTTGTCAAGAGTTTGGCCATGAGTTGGTCAACGGACCAGCTGAGTCCATTCCTCGAATAGCCCCGTCGGAGGCAATTTGTCTAGATTTTGGGGATGATCCCTTGGTAATGACTGAGACAGAGCGGACACAGAGCTCTAGACTAGCCATGAGTGCCATGATGGCTGTTTTGAAGATATTCCATGATCATTAGAACACTTATGTTAGTGTTTTGATAGCTCTTCAGTAGGTACAGAATGAGCGACACAAGTGGAAGAAACATGTGCACATGTATGGTAAAGAGCTTAGGGTATCCCAAAATGAGATAGATGGTTTTATGGATGCTTTAGAAACTCGTAGGCAATAGTTTGTAAGCGTTGTCAGGGAAAGAGATGCTAACCATGATCAGATCATGCAGTTGACTCATGAATAGGATGACACAATCCATCTGGCACAAACTAGGAACCATGCTAGGGTCATGGTAGAAATTTAGGTTGAAATTAGAGAGAATGAACTCCTCTGCCAGATTGAGGAACCACAAACTGATGTTCACCGTCTCAATAATTAGATCAATCCGATTCCTCACCCTATTCTAGAGTACCCCATGGTGGGAGGACCATAGGTGATCTTTGCTGATGATGATGGTATGGAAATAGATGCCAATGTCATCACAGTGCCTGAGGCTGCAGAAGAAGAAGAGGAGGAACTAGAGCATGTCGAGGATGAAGATGGTGAAGGAGTGATTGATGCCGACACTGATGAGGATGCATAGTTTAGCTATAGCACTAATCTAGATGCACTAGTTCATTATCTTTTGCTTCCTTTTAGAAGTACATGTAACTTAACTTCAGTTAGTGACTTGGATGTAATCTCTGAGACTTGCATGTTTGCTCTATGTGGATGTGAGCATTAATAAAAGTCCAGCTTCGATGTTGGCAAAAATTTGGCATGTATGTGTATGCATCGCGAGAATGTGCGGAGTAAAATATTGGCGATGTTATAAGGTTGAATTATTGTGCCTCTGTTTATTGTATGAAATTATTCTCAACAATAAGTCTAGTTTGACATAATTCTACAATTCATCTGTAATGTTCCTGACATTGTCCATCATTACTCACTGATGCACTTCTGCAGATGTCACGCAATCTGTGCTCGGGCAAAGGTGGGGGTAGTGGTGAGGAGGATCTTCCATAGCCACCGCCGCCCATGCCAACTGATCTAATGGCCATGCTTGTTGAAGCTCAGCGTGCTTTGGGGGACGCCATGTGTACCCTGGTGTAGCATCAAGCACATGCTCGCAATCAACGTCAGGGGCCAGAGACAAATCAATATAGTGATTTTAAAGAGTTCCAAGACACCAAGCCACCAATTTTCAAAGAAGCTAAAGAGTCGCTCCAGGTAGAAGAGTGGCTAAACACGCTTGGACACAAGTTTTGTTTGCTAAGGCTGACGGAATAGATGAAGGCGGCGTATGCTTCACATCAGTTGCAAGGACCTGTCGGTATATGGTGGTGTCATTATAGGTCCACCTTACCTGAGAATGCTCAGATCACTTGGAACCAGTTCTAGGATGCCTTCAAGGGGCATTATATTCCTCCCAACTTGATGGCCATGAAGCACATTGAGTTCATGAAGCTAGTACAAGGCACCAATAATCTAACTGAATATCTTTATGCATTCAATCATCCGGCAAGGTATGCCCCAAAATTTGTTGATACAGAGGCGAAGAAAATCTCTAGCTTCAAGGGTGGGCTTAGTCCCAAGCTGATGAAGACCCTAGAAACAACAAGAGTGCTACTTTTAATGAGTTCATGAGTGACGCTCTCACTCAAGAGAACAACTATACTATCTATGCGGCTTCCAAGAATTGCAAGAGGGCCTTTGAGGCAAGTGCATCTCAGGCTAAAGCTCCAGTGGCTGTAAGAAATCAATTTCGCCCACCTGTTGTAGCCACAAGGTATCATCTGCCTTAGAAGAAGAATCAGGCCAAGACTGGGTTTTGTAAGGCCTTTACGGTTCCTCTTCCAAAAGGCACTATAGGACCTAGGAATTCTTTTGTTCTGCCAAGTAACCGGCCCTGCTAGAATTGTGGCAAGATGGGACATGGGTCCAAGAGTTGTCCTTATCCTCAGAAGAACAATTAGAAGCAAGGGAATTCTGGTGTTCATCAAGGTCATGTTAACTACACCAACATGACAGAGATACCCTCATGCAATGTGGTCACTATGGGTAAGTTTCTTGTGAATCAACATCCTACAGTTGTACTGTTTGATTCTGGTGCTTCGCATTCATTCATGAGACCAGTATTTGCATCAAAGTACAATCAGAAGGTAATTACACTATCCACAGGTAGTTATTGCATTAGTGCAGCTAGAAGTAATATTTCAATCAATCAGGTAGTACAGGATGTGAGTATCGAAATAGAGGGACGAGTGTATACGTTTGATCTGGTAGTTTTGCTAGGACTAGGTATAGATGTAATCTTGGGGATGAAGTGGATGAGCGGTCATGGAGTGCTCATCAATACTTCTGCTAGGGTCATTATGTTGAGGGATCCTATCAACAGTGAGGCTTTCCTGGTGCCACTTCCTAGAGATTTGGACCTCCACAACACCGCCAATGCTATCCAGACCCCGAGAATTGAGGATGTTTCGGTAGTTTGTAAATTTCCAGATGTATTTCCTGATGATCTACCTGGTTTACCGCTGGATCAAGATATCGAATTCAAGATCGAGTTAGTGCTAGGTACTGCACCTATTTCTAGAAGGCCTTATAGGATGCCACCCAATGAGTTAGTAGAGCTTAAAGTTTAGTTACAAGATCTGTTAGAAAAGGGTCTTATCCGCCCTAGTGCAACTCCCTAGAGTTGTCCCGCTATATTTGTGAAAAAGAAGGACAAGTCATTGCGCATGTGTGTGGATTATCGTCCACTCAATGCTATGACAATCAAGAACAAGTACACATTGCCTCGCATTGATATTTTATTTGATCAATTGTCTAAGTCAAAGGTATTGTCCAAAATTGATTTGAGATCTGGCTATCATCAGATAAAAATTAGACCAGAGGATATAGCTAAGACCGCTTTCTCCACCAGATATGGGTTGTCTGAGTACCTTGTTATGTCTTTTGGTTTGACCAATGCTCCTGCATACTTCATATATCTGATGAATTCAGTATTCATGATAGAACTAGACAAATTTGTGGTTGTCTTCATTGATGACATTTTGATCTTTTTCGCGAATGCTGAAGAGCATGCCGAGCATCTGAGAATTGTTTTATCAAGGCTACAAGAACATAAGCTTTATGCCAACTTTAGTAAATGTGAGTTTTGGCTAAAGAAAGTACCTTTCTTGGGTCATGTGTTGTCTAATGAAGGGATTTTGGTGGATCCAACTCAGGTGCAAGAAGTCTTGGATTGGAAAGCACCGACTTCAGTGCATGAGGTTAGGAGTTTCCTTGGTTTGGCTGTCTATTATCATCGCTTCAACCTAGATTTCTCTAAAATAGCCAAGCCCATGACCAGGTTGCTTTAGAAAGATGTGAAGTTTATTTGGACTCCGGAGTGTGAAACTGCTTTTCACACTTTATAGACTTTATTGACTTCAACTCCTATTTTGGCACAACCTGATATCGAGAAACCTTTTGATGTGTTTTGTGATGCGTCAGGTACTAGTTTAGGATGTGTTCTTATGTAGGAAGGTTGGGTTATTGCTTATGCCTCACATCAGCTGAGGAAGCATGAAGCCAATTATCCAACTAATGATCTAGAGTTAGCTGTTGTTGCTCATGCTTTGAAGATTTGGAGGCATTACCTGCTCGGTAACGTGTGTCATATCTACATCGATCATAAAGTCTCAAATATATCTTCACTCAACCAAAATTGAACATGAGGCATAGAAGATGGCTAGAGTTGATCAAAGATTATAACTTAGAAGTACATTATCATCCTAGCAAAGCAAACGTGGTTGTCGATGGTTTGAGTAGAAAGTCTCATTGCAATTCTCTCTTGGAAGGAGATTATCATTTGGCACATCTGTTACATCATGATGTGTTACACAATATTACTCTCAGTTGCTCTCTTGAAAGTAAAATCATCGAGCTTCAGAAGTCCATTGTAGGTTTGTTCCACATAAAAAGGAAGATGAAGGAGCAAGAAACAAAACACTTCTGAGTAGATGAAAAGGGTGTCCTATGGTTTAAGGATAGACTTGTAGTGTTGAAGGATAAAGAGCCTAGAAACCAAATCTTAGTTGAAGCTCACTCCTCCAAGTTATCTATTCACCCGAGAAGTAGCAAAATGTATCAAGACTTAAAACCTCGCTTTTGGTGGACCAAGATGAAGAAAGAAATCACGGCTTGTGTTGCAAGGTGTGACAATTGTTGTAGAGTCAAGGTAATTCACTTGAAGCCTGCTGGACTTCTTCAACCATTATCTGTTCTAAGATGGAAATGGGAAGAAATTTGTATGGATTTCATTGTTGGACTTCCCCCTACCCAAAAGAATTTTAATTCTATTTGGGTAATAGTGGATCGTTTAACCAAGTCTACTCATTTCATACCAGTTAGAACTGACTATCGACCAAGTGACTATGCTGAGTTATATTTTAATCAGATAGTACTTGTAACACCCCATGTGTTTAAATATTAAAAACATGACATGTCATCATATGCATTGCAAGGCATTTGGTCATATTGCAAACTTTGATATGCATTCACTAAAACAAGTTTACATTTGTGTTATGAGTGTTGAATTGAATTGTTTGAATCAAGTCAAAATTTGGTTTGGATTTGAATTTTCCAGAAAACCCTGATTTTTCAGTATTTAAATCCTACCCTGAAAATCCATTTCAAAATCAAAGCACATTTTGGGGTTGAGCCTTAAAGTAAAAGTGTAGAGCTTGACAAGTTATACAAAGTTTATTTTTGGAGTTTTTCAAGTTGTTTAGAAAAATTTGGAGTAATTCAAAAAGGCGTAATTCGTTAAATTTCCCCTATTCAAATTCAAAAGTTCATTTCAAAATTTAGACCGAATTTGGGAGTGGTTATAAAAGCAAAGTTGTAGAACTTTTGATTTTGAACAACTTTTATTTTTGGAGATTTTTGAGTTATTACAAAAATTTGGGAGTAATTTGAGTTTCAAACTAGATGGCAATTCTGTAATATTGATGAACAGTGTTCACCACCTTAGCTACACCGCCGGCGACCTTCGGTTCGCTTCCAGGCACGCGCATGGATGTCCTTGGCTTTGTGTTGGCGTGGAGAAGTCTCCTGCGTGGCTTCCTTGTGCTTCTGAGCCGCTCTATTTAGCCTTGGCCGTCGTCGTTTACCCCCGCTCCTTTCCTCTGTTTCCACCGCCGCCGTTGCCATAGCTCCGTTGAGCTTTTGCCGTCGAACCAGCGCCCGCGCCATCACAGCAAAGCATGTCCTAGCTCTACTAGTTCCTTGCGCATCCAGCAAACCATTCTTTGTGGCTTGTCTTTACCAGAAACTCACGGTACGCGCTCTTCTTCCTCGCGGCCGGTAGCGTCTCCGTCGAGCACGATTCGTCGTGGCTGGAGCTTCACAGTGCGTCTTTGTCATTGCCGAGCGTACCGTCAGCTTCGCCTTGTGCCCATGATACTTTATCACCGGTTAATTGGTCCTTTTGTCCACTACAGTCGCCAGAGCATCATCATCACCGTCGTCTGCGCCGCCATGGTTGCTGTACACGTCGATTCACCTCTCCGTTGCTCCTCCAGTCTCGATCTTTGCTCCAACGTATTTAGGGTGAGCTGCTGATACTTCTCGTGCACTTAGTTCAATCGCTACCAGGCTCCTGTCGCTGGCATAGCATAGCCGTGCCACCACGTCCGCCATGGCCGACGTCAAGCTCGTGCCTCGCTGTAATTACTTAAGGTTGTGCCGTCAATTGATGCGGGGTAGTGTGGGGAGTGTTTTGGTGCTTTGGCCGTCGCCGTTGGTCTCGCCGTCGACGAGATATCGTCGGTCAGCGTAGTCACCAGTGTGGTCAAACGCGCGAGGTTAGGGATGACAGGTGGGGTCGGGATGTCAGTGACTGCGTAGTTCAAAATGAATTTTTGTTTTTTAGATTTGAATTAATAGTGTCTGTTTTTGTTATTTTTGTGTAGATTTATTTAGAGCTCCAAAAATTATGAAATTTTTTGTGTGACTTCTTTGTGATGTATAATATTTAAGAAAAATATGAAATATTGTTTTTCAGTACTTTTTGAATGTGATAAAAATTGCTCAATTTATTAATAAATGGATTTCCATGATTTTTCTAGGCTTATTTAATTGTCCAAAAATTATGAAATTTGTTTTGCCACTTACTTATCATGTAATGAACATTTAATAAAATTTTGAGCTTAATTAGAATAAGTTGATTTATTTCATAATTTTGAATTAAATAATTAATTCATAAAAGTAAATAGTAACCTTTAATGATTTAGGTTTTGTTTGAAATTTTGGATTGAGTGATGACCTTGGGTCATTTGTTGATAATGATCCTTGGCAATTGATGTATGTGTTACGAAAAAGATTTAGTTTATTTGACTTGCAACTGTACCGCGAAGGAAAGTTATATTCAAATTGTTAATTTTTGCATCCATCATCGAGCATCATGTTTCGTATTCCGCATCATGTTAAACATGGCATTGTTATTACATATAGTGAACGAAGGTGAACACGTGGTACTTAATCAAGTTGTTGAGGAGGTTAATCCGTCTTTTGAGGTCGGATAGAATACTTATGAAACGTCGTAGGAACCGGACTTTTCCATCAACGAAGGCAAGCCCCGGATGCATATAACCCTACCTTGTGTTTTACAAATTAATTTCGCTTTTGCTTTCCATTACTGCATTAAGTGATTAGGAGTTAGGTAAGAGCCTAATTGGTGCATTACCACCCTTGTTATTCCATATTTACCATATTACCAGTTTTAAAATCATATATGCCTAGTTTTGCTTAGCTATGCGTAGAACGATGAAAGTCGGGTGATTATCTGCCACCTGCAAGTTTTTAATGGAACCTTGGTTACTTATGTTATCATGTGATATGGGGATGTGGAGTAATAAATCTAGATCGGGCGGACTCGGTGTGTGTGAGCCACAAGACATGGAGGTCTTGTGAGTGGGTTCTTTTCGCCTGTGTCGATTAAGGTCCATACCGTTGTTGAATTGCATGAGGTGAGAATTTGTAGTACTAACCACATACTCTGGTAAGCCTTAACTTGGCAATTCTAGTACGAGAATTGCTACTCGTGCACTGGGAGTGGAGAGATGGCGGGAATAGCGTGTACCCACCGGTGTTCACCAAGGTAGATGAACCATTGGAGGCTGATGACTGGCTTCGAACCATGGAGCAGAAATTTGATCTTATTCTATGTATGGAGTATCAGAAACCTACGTTTGCCACCCAACAACTTAGAGGAGCAGCAAGTGCTTGGTGGGCAAACTTAGTGGCTATGCAACCAGCTAACATTCCAATAACTTGGGCTGAGTTCCGTACTACCTTCAGAGCCCATTATATCCCTGAAGGAGTGATGGCTATGAAGCTAGATGAATTCCTTGCTTTGAAACAAGGAGATCAAACCGTGATGCAGTATGTGGGAAGATTTAATCACCTGTCACAATATGCATCAGAACATGTCAATACTGATGCAAAAAAGAAGAGGTGGTTTATGAGAGGTTTGAATACCAAGCTGCAAACAATGATGACAACTTGCACCAATGTCACTTATCATGAGGCCGTAAATATTGCAATTGCTTCAGAGTCAAAGTATCGGCAGCATAAGGAGCTCAAAAAGAAAAAGAGTATGTCGTCTGGATCTTTTGGGGGAAATCAGAAGAGGCAGAGGGTGATTTATCATCCAGTACATCATAATCGTCCTCCTTACCATCCGCCATAGTCTCAAGCCGGGCAACAGTCAAATGTCCGTCCTGCTATAACCTATCTAAATTCATAGTCAACCAATGCTCCTGGTGGCAATACTCCAACGTCCTAGGGTCACAACTATTTGTGTTACAATTGTGGAAGGACTAGTCATTTCTCTAGGAAATGTCCATATCCTAGGTAGGCTAATCAAAATTATCAGAAGGCCCCTGCCAATCAACAATAGGGTTAGGCACCAAACAAGAACCCTAATCAGAATGCTCAGAAGGGCAAAGATGAGAGGAAGACAGGACGAGTGTTCTATATTCAAGCTGGAGAAATTCCGGAAGAGGAGCCAGTGATAATGGGTATGTTCCTGTTGCCAATCACCCTGTAGTTATACTTTTTGATTCTAGCGCATCGCATTTATTCATCAATAGAACATTTGTTGTGAAGTATGAAATTTCAATTGGGGCAACATAGGAAAGTTTCTTTATACAGTCGCCTGAGGGACGTCTATGTACTAAGGAAATGGTATACCAGGTACCCATAAACCTGGGTGGGCATATTTTTCCCACTACCATGATTATCCTTAAGGATTAGGATATAGATGTAATCTTGGGAATGAATTGGATGTATCAGCATAAGGCTGTTATAGATGCTTTGAATAGGACATTAAGGGTAAGTTTGCCTGATAGTAATTCTCAACTTCTCATCCAACTTCCAACCCTAAGAAGATCAGTGGGCAAGATTTGTGCAACTACTGTCAAAGAAATTAGAGATATCCCGGTAGTGTGTGAATTTTCAGATGTGTTTCCTGAAGATTTACCCGGTCTACCACCTGATAGGGATGTACAGCTTAACATAGAGTTGCAACCTAGAACAACTCCAATTTCTCGGAGAGCTTATAGGATGCCACCTAAGGAATTGGCCGAGTTGAAGACTCAGTTATAAGAATTGATTGAGAAGGGGTTTATCCAACCTAGTTCCTCACCTTGGGGATGTCTGGCAATTTTTGTGAAAAAGAAAGATGAAACCCTGAGGTTATGTGTTGACTATCATCCGTTGAATGAAGTGACCATCAAGAATAAGTATCCATTACCTCGGATAGATTTGCTTTTTGATCAATTGGCCGAAGCCAAAGTTTTCTCCAAGATAGATTTGAGATCAGGATATCACCAAATCAAGATAAAGCCTGAAGATATTCCCAAAATGGCATTTACCACAAGATATCAGTTATATGAATACTTGGTAATGTCTTTTGGTTTGACAAATGCTCTAGCTCATTTCATGTATCTAATGAACTCAGTATTCATGCCTGAGCTAGACAAGTTTGTAGTGGTGTTTATTGATGACATTTTAGTATATTCCAAGAATAAGAAAGAACATGCAGAACATCTTAGAATTGTTCTGACCCGCTTGAGAGAACATCAACTATATGCCAAGTTCAGCAAGTGTGATTTTTGGCTTAAGGAAGTGCAATTTCTTGGACATGTCTTATCAGCCGAAGGAGTTGTAGTTGATCCCAGCAAAGTGAAGGATGTGCTTGATTGGAAACCGCCAACCATAGTTCATCAAGTTTGGAGTTTTCTAGGTTTGGCAGGGTATTAGGGTATTACCGTCGGTTTATTCTAGATTTCTCTAAAGTGTCAAAGTCCATAACTAAATTGTTGAAGAACCAAGTTAAGTTTGTCTGGTCATCTGATTGTGAAGAGGCTTTCTAGACTTTGAAGAGGCTGTTGACTACTGCACCAGTGCTAGCCCAACCTGATATCGAAAAGCTGTTTGATGTTTATTGTGATGCTTCAGGTATTGATATTGGATGTGTGTTGATGCAAGAAGGCCGAGTCATTGCCTATGCATCCAAGCAACTTAAGCAGCATGAAGAACACTATCCAACTCATGACCTAGAGTTAGCAGCTGTGGTTCATGCTCTAAAGATTTGGCGGCATTACTTGCTTGGTAATACGTGCCATATGTATACAGACCACAAGAGCTTAAAGTATATCTTTACTCAGTCAGAGTTGAACATGCAACATAGAAGATGGTTAGAACTGATTAAGGATTATGATTTGGAAGTACATTATCACCCGGGTAAAGCAAATGTGGTTGCAGATGCCCTCAATCGCAAAAGTTATTGCAATTGTCTGATAGTGAGAACAATGGGTTTGAATTTATGTCAAGAAATGGAGAAGTTGAATGTAGAAGTAATTCAACAAGGAAGTTTGACCAACATAATTGTTGAAGCCACTATTTGAGATCAACTTATTGCTGCTCAGAAGGAAAACAAGGGTATAGCCCATATCAAGGAAAGAGTCAAGAATGGAAAAGCGGAATGCTTTAGCATAGATGATGAAGATGTGTTATGGTTCAAGGATCGCCTGGTGGTACCAAAAGTTCCTAAGTTGTGGCAGTCAATTCTAGAAGAGGCACATGCTACTAGGTTATCTATCCATCCGGGAAGCAACAAGATGTACCATGACTTGAAGCAAAGATTATGGTGGACTAAAATGAAAATAGAGATTGCTAGATATATAGCAAAGTGTGATACTTGTCAAAAGGTGAAAGCTATACATTTGAGGTCTGCTGGTGAATTACAACCATTACCTATTCCATCTTGGAAGTGGGAGGACATAAGTATGGACTTTATTGTTGGTCTACCCAAGACATCAAAGGGATTTGACTCAGTATGGGTTATTGTAGATCGACTCACTAAGTCAGCATATTTTCTTCCTATCAAGACAATATATCCTATGATCCAATATGCCAAGATGTATTTAGCAAGAATCATGAGTCTCCATGGAGTACCCAAGACTATTGTGTCAAATAGGGGTACACAGTTTGTCTCTAACTTTTGGAAACAATTGCATTCTTCATTGGGTACCAAACTTCTGTATAGTACAGCTTATCATCCGTAGACTGATGGATAGACTGAAAGAGTCAATCAAGTACTTAAAGATATGTTAGGGAGTTGTGTCCTTAACTATTCCAATAAGTGGGATGAATGCTTACCTTTGGCCGAGTTCTCATACAACAATAGTTATCAGGAAAGCATTAGAATGGCTCCATTTGAAGCACTCTATGGTCGTAGATGCAGAACATCGTTGAGTTGGTCTGAGCCTGGAGAAAGAAGATTCTTTGGAGTTGACCTTATGAAAGAAACAGAAGACAAGGTTAGGCAAATATAGAGTAATTTGAAGATAGCTCAGTCCCGCCAAAAGAGTTATACGGATAGAAGACAGAGACCATTGGTATTTAACAAAGGAGATTTTGTATATCTGAAAGTATCACCAATAAAGGGAGTTACCCATTTTGGTGTTAAAGGAAAGTTGGCACCTCGATATATTGGACCATATCAAATTTTGGAAAGGTATGGAAAAGTGGCATATCGCTTGAAATTACCTGAACATCTCGCAGCTGTGCATGATGTGTTCCATGTTTCTCAATTGAAGAAGTGTCTCTGAGTGCCTGAACAGAATGTTGAAGTTGAAGGAGTGGAACTTGAACCGGATTTGACTTATTCTGAATATCCTATCCGAGTGTTGGATTAGAAAGATCGTGTTACTCGAAGACGGACAATCAAGTTCTATAAAATACAATGGAATCAACATTCAAAAGAGGAAGCTACTTGGGAATCAGAAGATTACTTGTTAGAAAAGTTTCTAGAGTTTCTAGCGTCAATATAGAATAGAGTAATGTTAGTTGAGCTCGTTTGCTACAAATTGTGTTTTGTAAAGGAACCTCAGCTATTTTATGGACAAGTTTTGGATGTTTTTGGACTGACATATTTCCTTTTCCATTACTTACTCTATGGCTTTGAATCTCGGGGTGAGATTTCTTTTAGGGGGAAGGATTGTAACACCCCGGGTGTTTAAATATTAAAAACATGACATGTCATCATATGCATTGCAAGGCATTTGGTCATATTGCAAACTTTGATATGCATTCACTAAAACAAGTTTACATTTGTGTTATGAGTGTTGAATTGAATTGTTTGAATCAAGTCAAAATTTGGTTTGGATTTGAATTTTGCAGAAAACCCTGATTTTTCAGTATTTAAATCCTACCCTAAAAATCCATTTCAAAATCAAAGCACATTTTGGGGTTGAGACTTAAAGCAAAAGTGTAGAGCTTGACAAGTTATACAAAGTTTATTTTTGGAGTTTTTCAAGTTGTTTAGAAAAATTTGGAGTAATTCAAAAAGGCGTAATTCGTTAAATTTCCCCTATTTGAATTCAAAAGTTCATTTCAAAATCTAAACCAAATTTGGGGGTGGTTATAAAAGCAAAGTTGTAGAACTTTTGATTTTGAACAACTTTTATTTTTTGAGATTTTTGAGTTGTTACAAAAATTTGGGAGTAATTTGAGTTTCAAACTGGATGGCAATTCTGTAATATTGATGAACAGTGTTCACCACCTTAGCTACACCGCCGGCGACCTTCGGTTCGCTTCCAGGCGCGCGCGTGGACGTCCTTGGCTTCGTGCTGGCATGGAGAAGTCTCCTGCGTGGCTTCCTTGTGCTTCTAAGCCGCTCTATTTAGCCTTGGCCGTCGCCATTTGCCCCCGCTCCTTTCCTCTGTTTCCACCGCCGCCGTTGCCATAGCTCCGTTGAGCTTTTGCCGTCGAACCAGCGCCCGCGCCATCACAGCAAAGCATGTCCCAGCTTCGCTAGTTCCTTGCGTGTCCATCCAACCAGTCTTTGTGGCTTGTCTTCATGGAAACTCGCGGTGCGCGCTCTTCTTCCTCGCGGCCGGCAGCGTCTCCATCGAGCACGATTCATCGTGGCTGGAGCTTCACGGTGCGTCTTAGTCATTGCTGAGCGTACCGTCAGCTTCGCCTTGTGCCTGTGATACTTTATCATCAGTTAATTGGTCCTTTTGTCCACTACAGTCGCTGAAGCATCATCATCACCGTCGTCTGCGCTGCCGTGGTTGCTGTACACGTCGACTCACCTCTCCGTTGCTCCTCCGGTCTCGGTCTTTGCTCCAATGTATTCAGGGTGAGCTGCTAATACTTCTCGTGCACTTAGTTCAATCGCTACTAGGCTCCTATCACCGGCATAGCATAGCCATGCCACCACGTCCGCCATGGCCGACGTCAAGCTCGTGCCTTGCTGTAATTGCTCAAGGTTGTGCCGTCAATCGATGCGGGGTAGTGTGGGGAGTGTTTTGGTGCTTTGGCCGTCGCCGTTGGTCTCGCCGTCGACGAGATATCATCGGTCAGCGTAGTTGCCGGTGTGGTCAAACGCGCGAGGTTAGGGATGATAGGTGGGGTCGGGATGTCAGTGACTGCGTAGTTCAAAATGAATTTCTATTTTTCAGATTTGAATGAATAGTGTCTATTTTTGTTATTTTTGTGTAGATTTATTTAGAGCTCCAAAAATTATGAAATTTTTTGTGTGACTTCTCTGTGATGTATAATATTTAAGAAAAATATGAAATATTGTTTTTAAGTACTTTTTGAATGTGATAAAAATTGCTCAATTTATTAATAAATGGATTTCCATGATTTTTCTAGGCTTATTTAATTGTCCAAAAATTATGAAATTTGTTTTGCCACTTACTTATCATGTAATGAACATTTACTAAAATTTTGAGCTCAATTAGAATAAGTTGATTTATTTCATAATTTTGAATTAAATAATTAATTCATAAAAGCAAATAGTAACCTTTAATGATTTAGGTTTTGTTTGAAATTTTGGATTGAGTGATGACCTTGGGTCATTTGTTGATAATGATCCTTGGCAATTGATGTATGCGTTAGGAAAAAGATTTAGTTTGTTTGACTTGCAACTGTACCGCGAAGGAAAGTTGTATTCAAATTGTTAATTTTTGCATCCATCATCGAGCATCATGTTTCGTATTCCGCATCATGTTAAACATGGCATTGTTATTACGTGTAGTGAACGAAGGTGAACACACGGTAGTTAATCAAGTTGTTGAGGAGGTTAATCCATCTGTTGAGGTCGGATTGAATACTTGTGAAATGTCGTAGGAACCAGACTTTTCCGTCAACAAAGGCAAGCCCCGGATGCATACAACCCTATCTTGTGTTTTACAAATTAATTTTGCTTTTGCTTTCCATTACTGCATTAAGTGATTAGGAGTTAGGTAAGAGCCTAATTGGTGCATTACCACCCTTGTTATTCCATATTTACCATATTACCAGTTTTAAATTCGTATATGCCTAGTTTTGCTTAGCTATGCGTAGAACGATGAAAGTCGGGTGATTACCTGCCACCTGCAAGTTTTTAAGGGAACCTTGGTTACTTATGTTATCATGTGATATGGGGATGTGGAGTAATAAATCTAGACCGGGCGGACTTGGTGTGTGTGAGCCACAAGATATGGAGGTCTTGTGAGCGGGTTCTTTTCGCCTGTGTCGTTTAAGGTCCATACCGTTGTTGAATTGCATGAGGTGAGAATTTGTAGTACTAACCATATACTTTGGTAAGCCTTAACTTGGCAATTCTAGTACGAGAATTGCTACTCGCGCACTAGGAGTGGAGAGATGGCGGGAATAGCGTGTACCCACGTGGCCATAGGCTAGATTGGTGGAGTACTATGTTCTCGGGTGGTGTGGACCCGTTCTTGTTTAGAGGATCCAAGGGTAGGTAGGTATATGTAGGTCAGGGACCTACATATGTCGTGTGGTCTGGAATCCCCAGCTGGGTTTTTAATCGGTTCAAATCATCGTTGCTCCTTGGTTATGGAGACTCAACTCACTGTTCATCATCATAGATTAATAACTGGAACTCGAATAAGGCTTGTGAAGGTGTTGGATATGAAGTTTCATGATCTCAACACGGACCGTGTCAGCTTTGTATATGATTTTATGAAGTTTTCTATATAAAGAATTTTGTTAAAGAGCTTTTACGCAAAAGAACTTTGATTATTGTTAAAGCTATACCTTGAATCCCTGAGCCTGCATTCCTAAGTTTATTAGTTAATATTTCGGTTAAGTCTTGTTGAGTACTTTTGTACTCAGGGTTCGTTGACCCTTGTTGCAGGTGAGCCTCATGAGCAGATCTGTTTTGGATGGTGCTGCATGACGGTTGTTCCTTGTGATGATGATGAGAAGTAAATGTGTGGCCCTTGGGCAGGGCAGTTCCATTGGGTGTTTTGTATTATATTATAATGCCACTCCACTATTTTGTTTGTAATAATCATCGAAGTTAGTTATGGGGTTTGAAACTACTGTTTTGTAAATTATGTTATTGTAAGACTTCCGCTGTTTTTACTCTGGTATTGATATTTGAATAAATGTTGTAATACTGCAATGACTATGTAACATGATCCTGCTCAGAAATCATGGATGATTCGGGGTTCCTGAGGACACCCGACAGTCTTCTTAAGTTACCGAAAACATATGCACAGATGTCAAAGGTCGTCGGATAGTGATAGGTGTATGTGGGCCCTATAATTTAGGAGGTTCTGCCACAGTACTTCTCCATGGTGTTCCTAGAACCATTGTATCTGACAGAGGACCTCAGTTCACTGCTCATTTTTGGGAACATTTGCACAAGATATTAAGCACCAACTTAGTTAGAAGTTCTGCTTATAATCCATAGACCTCCGGACAGATAGAGTGGGTGAATCAAATATTGGAAGACATGTTGAGAGCTTGTGTCATATCTTCCAAGGGTTCATGGGAGAAGTGGTTACCTTTGGCTAAATTTTCCTATAATAATAGCTATTAAGAAAGTATCAAGATGGCTCTATTGAAGCGTTGATGGCCACAAATGTAGAACTCCTTTGAACTAGGTTGAATCTAGAGAAAGAAGATACTACAGTATTGATTTCATCGAGGAGGCTAAACAACAAGTCCGTACTATCCAGAAACATATAGAAGCTGCTCAAGATAGGTAGAAAAGCTATGCGGATAAAAGAAGGAAGCCCATTGAGTTTGAAGTTGGTGATTATGTTTATCTGAAAGTATCACCAATGAAAGATGTGCAATGATTCAGAGTAAAGGGGATGCTTGCACCTAGATATTAGGAGGGAAGGGCTATAACTCCCTAGGTGTTAGGCTTGCATAATTGCACTTGCATTTACATGAGCATAAGCATTAGACATTCATATATGAGCATTTACATGTGAAACATGCCTTGTTATTCT
Organism: Miscanthus floridulus; assembly: GCF_019320115.1. Lineage (NCBI taxonomy): Eukaryota > Viridiplantae > Streptophyta > Magnoliopsida > Poales > Poaceae > Miscanthus > Miscanthus floridulus. The sequence continues at coordinate 40,302,428 of NC_089591.1, forward strand.
ATGTTTTCCATGTGTGTATGCTTATGATATTGTGTGATTAAGTGCAAGTGGTTGATGTTGGTCACTAAGACACCTTAAACATGCTTAGAATATCACATGAAACAAATTTGGTATTCATGACTAAGGCTAGTTTGGTCTCTAAGTCATATCTATAGTGTAAATCATCAATTTCTAGTTGCATGTTAGACTGGAGTTGAATGCTACTTTAGAAACTTTGCATGGCTGTCTGCAGCCCTGAATCTATGAATGCAGTTAATGACTTGATTGCTTTATATGAGTTGATGTGATGATTTAGATGCTTAGGTTGATTAAGATAAGTTGTTAGTTGCAGGTGCAAGACATCTTACTGAAGATGAACAACTTTACCTTAGGTTGTTAGTGCTTTGTAACACCCAAAATTTTTTACTACAAATTAGCAATTAATTCTTAGCATATATTAAATTTTCTAGGAATTTTTAACTTAGGCCAAATAATAAACATTGGTTAATAAAAGTAACTATAAGGTTTAGAAACATGTTTGTTGCATTCATGCCGAAGCATATTATTTTTGGTTGAGTGTAGGGCTAGATGATTTGAAGTTGAATTCAAATTCCTTTTGAATTTGGCTTAGAATTGAAAAATAATTTTGGAAAAGGTTTTGCTTTTGAAAAATCTCCCTTTCATCCATTTTCAGCCCAACCCTAGGAATCAGCCCAGCCCTTCTTTTTCTCCCCCTTCCTGCGCTGGCCCGCTGGCAGCCCAGCCGCACCTCCCCTTCCTCCCTTCTCTTTTTCCTCCTGCATGGCCTACCTGCACCGGCCCGCTCCGCGTGCCTCCCTCTTTCTCCCGCATGCGCACCGCATCGCACTGCATGGCCTAGCTCATGCCTCGGCCTGCTTGGCTTTTTTTTCGTAGCACCACGCCCGACCGCTCTCTCCCTCTCACTATGCGCTGGCCCCGCCATGCTAGCCGTCACAAGCCATTTTCTTCCTCGCTGCGACGTAGGCCCACCCATCAGTGCCGCGCCCTTCTTTCCTTTCTTCTTCCCCTAGCGCTTTCCTTTCTCCACCGCCACCGATGGCGCTGCCCGTCATGGAAAGCCACCACCACCCCGCATGCAAGGCAGGCGGCCAATCCCGCCCAATCTCCTTGCTCCCCTTCCTTTTCCTATGCACCGCCCGACCTATAAAACTCCATGCTGCACCCCTTCCCTCTCCCATCCTCTTCTCACGCTTTCCAGTCACCACCGCCGCAATTCTCCCTCACCCGTGCCTCAGAACTCGACGCCGATGACTCGACAAGCTTCGCTGTGACCTCCCACAGCCGTAGGTAACACCAATTTTGCCATTTTGTCACCAATGTTTAGTTCTCACCTAACCCGCACCGTCGTCATCTTTCCAGTTGTCGCCGCCATCGATGACCCGCCTCTAGAGCCCGTCCTGGACGCCGAGCTTGTTTCCTACGGACTTGCGGTGAGCTCCTGATCCTTCTTGTGCCCTCCCTTCATAATTTTACGCATTGGAGCGCCATACCGGTGACCTCTAGGTGCCACCGACCATGGCACCGCCATGGAACTGGGCCATCGACATGTTCTCTCCCACGTTTTGCTTCCCAATGAATGCGCCAGGTTCTGTAGATCATTCCCGTGCATTTTGTTTCGGTTAGGGAGGTCCCGAGCACCATTTCGGCATTCACCGCCGTGTCTACCTTGCTGCCGACCATGGCATGCTCACCAGTAGTGCTGTGTAGCGGTGCAGGACTCACCCATGCCTCCTATGCCATTAGATCTGGACGGACGGCCAAGATCTGTGTGTACTGATTCGGTACATAATGGGTCCACCGTGGACCCATGGACCGGCCTGTGAAGCCACGTCAGTGCATCCATTGAGCGATGTGGTGCACTGATCCAATCCCAGCATGCCACGCGTCAACCAGTCAGCACCTAGGGTCAACATTCAGTCAAGCCATGCCCTTTTTGCATTAAAGCCCTTCTATTTTTGTAGATTCAACCCGCAGTCCATATTAATTCAAAGTAAATGCGTATCAGTCCTGTTTTTATTCATTTAGGCCCCTATATTTTCCAGAATTAGTACCCGCAGTCCTATAACCTTGTAAATTCATATTTTTAATTGTTTTAATTCAAAAATAGGTTTAGTTTATTTATAGAAATGCCATTACATCTTATTTCATGCATAACTTTCGTGTTTTAAGTCCGATTTGAGTGATTCTTTTGCTCATGTGTTCGTAGCAATACGTAGAATAGATTTATAAGCTTTTAAACTTATGTTTTTACTATTTGGTGTACTATTCTAATAGAAGTCTATCATGTATGCATGTAATGATTAGAATGATGCTTGATTGGTGATTTGGAACACGATTAGAGGGTGAGCCATTTGAGGTGACAGAGGACCCACAGCAGGATCAGCAGTAGTTCTAGGACAACTTTGAGGAAGTCAAGTGTACCAAAGGCCCCTTGTACCTATGAATAATTACTATTCACATTCATGCATGTGTTTAATTTGATACACCCTTAAGGACTTTACCTAGATGAATTCTTGTACCACATATCCTTGATACCTAGGGTTTTTGGGTAGGCATTTTGGATAGATGCTGCAGCGCTTAACATAAAATAATTGTTAAACATGACTAAAGGCTAAATGCAATGTGATAAAATGGAGCTTTTTAGCAACAGATAGGGGGCTAGAGTATGGGGTTGAGTACTCTAGTGCCTCTCCATAAGGACTTAATCCTGAAGCGACAACCTAGGAGGTTTCGTGCAACCCCAAGTGTCATATGGCTCTGACTTTAACCTATTAACTAGATTGTACTAGCTCATTTGTAGCTTCCAATAAAGGTAAGAGGGTATCTTTCCTTTTTCTGCTAGGATGTGTGCTCCGTGCTGCGATGCCCACGTGTGCCACTCCTTAATAGCTACGACTTGTTAGTGCGACTAGCTAAGGGTTTCATAGTGAAACCCTGCCACACTTCCTGGGAAGAGGTGTAGTGGGCCTTGCAAACCCTGGCATTGGGAATCACAACTCGGTGGGTAAAGATATACAATTTCTGTACAAATATTTGACCTATTATAACAGCCGTGCTCACGGATACGAGCGGTCTGGATCCTTCAAGATTAGTGGTTACTGTGGGTGGTGGATGGTTGGGAATTGAGATAATCATGACTATACTGTAATATCATTTGGGAATTGGGACTGTTCATTAAAGTAGTGATTCAGGATGCTAAAATTTTATCAACTAAAATTGCGAACCGCAGTCAAACAGTGTCAAGCCTTTTGAGCCTCATAGATCCCTTTGATATACTTGCTAAGCATGGTGAGCTTACACTTGCTTTACATCCAATGAAAATCCCAGATGGGTAATAGATAATGGATATGAAGAGTTCCCAGAGGATGTCTAGGACTACTAGGGAGACGTTCACTAGTTGGAGTCCCTGTGGCAGTTTGGGCTAGTTATTCCGCTGTGATTGTAATAATATTGCCATTGAGCAAACTTTGTATTAACTTTATAATGAGATATGCGATGTAATAAGTACTTTACTTTGATACTATTGCAATTTGTGATATATGTGTGTTTGGACATCTTGGGCGCACATATATGAGTACTTGGTTTTGCTATGCAAAATTGGGTGCGACAAGCTTGGTGAGTGTGTAGTTCTTGTTTTCAAGAAGAGATATGCACCTACTCAGTAAAGTAAATATTAATCTTGTATCATCGTGTCATTCATGTGTCCACCTATAAATGGCTATAAATTTCATCATCACCTTCCATCTCTTTTGCATTCATGACTCTTATGCTGTGCATATGCATGCAATAGGTGTTCTGGAGGGAGTCACTCTTCTGGAATTCGAACAAGGACTTCTAGAGGAGCAGCAACAAGTTTAGGAGCAGGAGGTGCAGGCCCCAGAAGGAGGAGTCAACGAAGAAGAACTAATTGGGTGCCTGGATCACCAACCTTCCTCTTTTTCTAAAAGGTAAGCCTCAGAGCATTCTAAGTTTCCTATTTTTTAAAAATGTTACTTTGAGTATTTTTACATGTTTGGTGCATTAAGTTATAGGAGTTGGATGAAACACTTGTTGCATACCTATCTCTTCCTTATCCTGTAAATGTACCCTGAATCCTATTTAGGTCTAGGAGCGAAGCAATGCTTAGCCTTGCTTAGACCAGTAAAGTTAGGTGATTTCTTGTCACCTACAAGATAGGATGATATCTGGTCACGATTGGCTATATTTGCTATCATGGAAATAACCATGTGTTAATAATGAATGGAGACCGGGCGGGATGTCGATAGAGAAACAACAAGCCATGGAGGTCTTGGGTGTGGATCTATCCCCGTCTATGTTGGTTAAGGACCGATTTACTGTACATCATCATGTCATGTTGAACGCATGCCTATCACTTAGTTGGCCGGATAACTTGTTCCGACCACGAAGCCGGGTAGCTCAACTCAGGCTAGAAGCCAAGAAGTGAAAGTGTGCACTCTAGTGATATTAAGGATGTGTGGGGAGCCATTGGCGTAAGTCTAAGGGCAGATTGACGTCCTGGCAGAGTGGACTCTCTGAGAGTGCGGCACTGCTCGGACCCACGAATTTAGTTCCTGAGCTATACCAAAGGTGATCCGAGGCAACCACTGATTAGGTTGCTTGGGTGTGTGTTAGGAATAATTCTCCAGCTGGGTGGAATTGATTTGAGTCGCCGTCTCTCCCAAATAGTGAGAACTTGACTGAGCAGCGGCAACGTAGAAGCACCTAATTGAACTTGATGGTTATAATGATGATGTTACAATGTTATACCAGATATGGTTACTAATGTTTGGATTCTAATCAAGTGCTTGCTCTAGTACAAGTGCTAATCTAGACAACAGGTTTAATATTGGTAACTTGCTACTTAACTCATAATTTAAATTATGCTCTTGTATCATTAAAGCTTTTATGCAAAATGGTTGTCAAGCGAGATCCACCGATAAAGCCTTGCATACTCCTAGGTGTCATTTATTTTTGGTTTACGACGGGTAAGTCTAGCTGAGTACATTCTCGTACTCAGGGTTTATTCCCTCTTGTTGCAGATGATGTGCTTTATAATGGTTACTGCAAGTATTGTCTCCACCCTACTGGTGATGAAGACTAGATTATGGGCAAGTTGGTTTGAAATCCTTCGTGGTTTCAATAGACTACCGGGTTTATATGGGTTCAAGTATGATGGTTTGATCACTCCAATGATTGCTTCTGTACTTGTGCTCTTTATAAATTGGTCGATTCTATTACAACCTTGCCCATGGGTGTCACTACTATAGCTTGGATGGGCTCCAACCATTCACCCACTTTGTCAGCATCAATAGGATGATATGGCCACCAAGGTCCTATAGGTACCCACAAAATGACTTAACGGTAGCACCATGAGTACAGGATTGTACTCCGCAGGAGTTACCTAATATATATAAACAAAGGAGTATTCATTTAGCATTAGAAAAGAATAAATTTGGGGTTGCATAAATAGCATTTTGTCCATAACGTAAATGTTATCTATCAAATACATATAAACATAGCAAGATATAGCATATATGAGAATTAAACATAAAATGGAGCTTGATCTCCCAAGAGTCCTTCATCACCACAAACTACTCTGAAGCTAGGAGTAAGAACAACCAAGTTATTGTACGAGGACATTCATGCTTTTGAAAAGAAGTATGTAGAGGTGTGCAACTATACCCACATGGAAACCAAGGATGAACCTCCATACCCATGCTCAGATAAGGGTTGTCTCATGGTTTCAACCTTTCACAAGTGTGGACAAATCGCCCATGAATGGTATGATAATGGGTCAAGTTACTGGCTTATTCTAGCTAACCCACCCTACAACCCAAGTCGAATCCACATGGTTATCTAGTCACCACAAGGTACTTGCCTTACCACGCCCATAATATGACATGTGGTCTATATGAGGGGTTACTTAGACTCACTACGACAAAGATATGATCGTTAACTAGTCCAACGAGATACATCATTCAAGACCACTCTTGTCTTACCATGACCCAACCCCTCACCGGTCCTCAAGTCAAATTCATCATATAGATCAAATTTTAGATCATTGCTCAATTTGATGTTGATTAGTGGGCAAGCAATTCCTATATTGCGTGAACAGTGAGATGCGAATTCATCTTCTACCATATCTAAGCGAGCTAAGCATGCGTTACGTTCTAAAATTATAAAACAATAAATACTTCAAGGTAATAATAACAAGGGTGGATGATTGTTGGAGTTTTTGGCCCCAGCAATGGAGATCAGCATATCGCACACATGGAATCAGAATGGTAGCACATGGGACACCAACTTATACTAGTTTAGGTATGTGGTACCTACATCCAATTTGGAGTAAATCTCTTTATCTCGTGTGCTCAAGTTACAAAGGGTTGCTGAGTATTCTAATGGGTACCAATCGCCTTATATACTCTGGGAGGTAGGGTTACATAGATGGCGATCGGTTTACAAATATATATTGGTTACAAAGAAATAATAATAGAATCGCTATCTATCCTATGGAAATCAATGCCTAGGCTCCATGCGCTGGGTTACTTGATCACCATGTCTGATGACATACCCTAGTTTGGGTGGGCCTCTGCTTTGCTAGCCTTGGCCCATCCTAATATCAATGGGCTTATATCGAGGTGGTGAGGTACCATGGGTCCATATCACAAACAGTAGTCCCCAAAGGACATGATGACAAGTTAGTCGAATGACTTGACCCTTCTGGTGCTGATGCCAAAGGTCTACATGCTGATGCTTCTAATGAGTTGACGATCTTGAAGGATATTTGGGCACCTATAGGTAGGCACTCCCTTTGGTCTTCTAGGTATCACACATCATTAAGTTCTATTATAGATATGGATGAGTGAGCCTGGGGATCCGAAGGCCTCATATTCCATGCTCCATCTATTACGCACATGACCCACGTGTGTCACAAATCTTAACTGTTCATTTCCTCTTTGTCTGAATTAGAAGCATGTCTATTTAAGAAGTGTGGAGGGGCCGCTCGGACCCATCCCACTTCTTCTTGTTCCTTGAATTCTTTTGATGCGGAGAAGTTCTTGAACTTGTCATCTATTTCATCATCATGGTGTACCTTCCCCAAACACCCTCAGTGACTCAACGGTGTTGGGAGAACACTACTACATTTAGACCTATCACATCCATGTCATAACCCCCTATCACAGCCATATTTTGGCCTTGGCAGTATGCACTCGATGGTGATAGTCGAAGTCATCACAGACGGCCAGGAACTGATTGTGTCAGATCTCAACACTGCCACATTAACAAATGATCCGCCTGTGTCAAGGCTACCATCACCATCATGTGGGCACATCAACCACCTATGTAGTGGTCACCAGCACTGTCGCCTTGTACTTCGACCTAACTATCTATGGTGTGGGTTCGATGTCACTTCGACGGCCAAGACGTCTGTGTAGAGGTAAACATCACCGTCGCTTCAGCGTATGATTCATCTGTATAGAGGTCATGGTCACTATTGTCTTACACCATGATCTACCTTTGATGATCAATTAGTTGGTGTCAGATTCCTTACAATTCAGCGGTGATATACTTTTGATCTCTGCCACATCATACGTACAGCGACGATGTTGATGGTTGCACCACAAACGGCGGTGGTGATAACAAAACAATGAACGACCCTTAATAGCTTACTGAACAAAAAGCATATAGATATAATCATTACATCCATATACCATGTTCTTACAATAACAATGGACACTTACCATAACATCTTTCTCAACTGATGTCCTTACACAAGAGGTATATAGATTGCATACTAAAGGTACCGATCTCTATAGACTTACATACCAAAATGATGTAGATGTGCTCCTCCTATGTGACACTCCTTGCAAGGCAAAATGAATATAATTAGCACATCTGATTGGTAGCCAATGCAAAATCAAATTCCATTATGGAGAACTACAATCACTATGTAGGCCGCATCGCAAACCTCGATACCAATTTCAATATTCTTCTGTCCATATAGCCCTAGCGTGGTCACCTTATGCTTCAATGTCCATTTACTAGTACCATAGTCTTCAAGGATCCAGATTGAAAGCTCCTACCTATTCGAAGTATCAACAGTACAAAAACACAACTAACCCTGACCTTCATGGATGAAGATTGCATCACCACTTGGCCTACGAATTTTCCTCCATGTCTTTCCCTCTATATCAATAGCAACTATCTGGGTGAACTCCATCATGTGCATAAACCCATTAACAAACACACTTTTCCCATATGTGGATACTACATATAATACCCATGCCCCATTCAAATTCTTTAAAGATTCATGCTCCAGTTTTAGATGAGTAGATGTTGACACCTAAGGAGTCATCATTGTTTATCCCATATTTAAACACATGGAAATGCAAGGAGATTGTTGAATCGAACCCCAAGCGAGCTGAACCACAAGAATGGTTGCTATCTAGTAGTAGCAACCATTTATTAGTCACCGGATTGCAGACAACATAGTGAAACCCAGTGAACCAACAGAGGATGAGGACCCAGGAGCAATATGAGATCATGACATCCTAAATGAGGAAGGGCAAGGAGAATGAGGAGGGGTATTCACTGGTGACGCTAGTGAAGTTGTGTTTTCCTTTCTAGCTATAGTAGAAGAATCTAGTAAGAATCTAGGGTAGCTCGTTACGGTACTCGGATCCCAAGATGAGGCTATTCTAGGAGCAACAAACACACTTGCAACTACACAAGGAGCAGTTTAGTGAGGCAGCTAAGGATGAGGACCAAGACATGGTCTGTGAGGATGGCCACTTCATTCCTCTTGATGGGGGCCTCCTCCTCCATCTTGATGAGGATCTGGTGGAGCAGGGCTAGCGATGGAAGTGGCGATGCTGTCACCTAAATCAGAGGAGTGCCTATGGGGATGCGTTCATGAGCTCGTTTGAAAGGTCCTAATATGGCTAGAGCGGGGATGAATAGCCTATTTAAGAACTCTACAAAGCACTAGAGTAATTGATTAGTACAACAAATGGTGTAATGTAATTTTGCTCTAGCTCTACAAGGGTTGCAAGCCACCTATCCCAATAATTCTAATTGCTATGATCACTAGGCACACACAAAAGCTAAGTCACTACTCACTAAGCTAGTGTGCTCTCAAAAACTAACTAAAGAGCCACACTAACCAAACTAACAAGCTCTCAAAGACTAACTACACTAAAGAGCTTGGCAACTAGTTTGCAAGAAATGTACGGAAGTGAGTAGGGTGAATATACCGCCATGTCGAGGAATGAACCAATCATAATATGAAGGCAATCCAATCACCAAGAGAAATCCAATCACACAAGAGACACAAGATTTTTCTTCCAAGGTTCACGTGCTTGCCGGCACGCTAGTCCCCATTCTATTGACCAACACTTGGTGGTTCAGTGGCTAATAGGTATCACACACCTAGCCAACAAATGGCACCGCAAGAACCTACCCACAAGTATGGTAACTCAATGACACAAGCAACCCACTAGAGTTGGCTCTCCACCGAGGAAGGCACAAGACCGCTCATAATCACCGAAGCCAGCCACAAACAATCACCAACACATGCCAAAGCTCCTCCGCTGCTCTAAACCATCTAGGTGGTGGCAACCACCAATAGTAACAAGAACTCCATAGCCACAACGATCCCCAAGTGCCACTAGATGCAATCACTCAAGCAAATGCACTTGGAATCACTCCCAATCTCACTATGATGAAGAATCAATGATGGAGATGAGTGGGAGGTGTTTGCTTAGCCTCACAAGAATGTCAAGTATGTCAAAGTGCCAAGAGAGTGAGCCCCAAGCCGACAACCACCTATTTATAGAGCCCCCTTGGCTCAAAGAGTCATTAGGCTCGTGCAGGTAGGACCAGACTCACCGACCGGACTCTGGCTAGGGTCTGGTCGCTCCTAGCTGTCCATGCATCCTTGCTTCGAACCATGGCCACTAGATCTCAATGGCTATAATGGTCAGTGCCTTAGTCAAATAACAATTGGACTCAGAGAGGTCAGGTCCGATCATATACACGTGCGTGAGTCCGATCGATTACAAAGAGATCCCCGAGCGCTAGAAAATGACCATACTCTGTCTAATTTGCATGACCGGACTCTTAATAGGGTCCGGTCCTCACACCCGCTGCACCACGCATCACCGAGATGATGACTGGACTCACTGAGGGGTGGGTCTGGTCCTAAAATGCCACTTGGGTCCAGTTACTTCTAGAGAAGTCCAAAGAGTGCCAAAATCCTTTAGACTAGGTCTGGTCAAACATGATCGAACTCATTGCCTTGGTCCGCTTCTCCTCGACATGCCATGCGTCCATGCCACCAGAATATGGCACAATCAGACTCTAGCCTCAGGGTCTGGTCTTCAAGTGTGCCTAGGTCTAGTCTGGACCTAACCCTCTCGATCGTGCCTCCAGCACTGACCGGACTCTGGCTCGTAGGGCCTGGTCCTAGCGCAGTCAGGGTTCGATTCGTGATAGTCTTCTCCTTTTCTTTTTCTAACTCTTCAACTGCTTCACCCTTGCTTCTAAGTTGCTAACCATAGTGTGTACAACTCATGTGCTCTTGTGTTAGCATTTTTAAAGCATTTTTCAAGGGTCAGGGTTAGCACCCAAGGTTCCTAAATGAATATGCAGGAATCATGTCACCTAGTGGCACTCGATAACCGCTTAGCCAAAGATTTCCCCTCTTTATAGTATGGCTATTGATCCTAAATGCACTTACACCCTCTATGGTGTCTTAAGTGCCAAAACAAAAATCTATTTGATACCTCTGCCATGATCTCCTAGGTTTTTATTTTTTTCTTTCTTTTTTTCTAAGTTAGAGCACTTGATCATGTCATTTGTGGCCATCACCTTCTCCATGACCATCATTGAGCTCCAACACTTGGATTGGACTACCTCATCTAATTCACACACTTAGAGCAAAGGTTAGTCCTAGGGTTTCATCAGTTATCCAAAATCAAACTAAGGCTTTCATCGTTAATAATCAGATACAAGCTTCATTCGTACTCAGATGAGTAAAGAAGGGAATAAAAATTTGAAGAACGATGCATAAGGGAAGTGCAAAAGCATTACCATTGCCTTTGGATCTTGTGGCATCGAGCTTGAGTAGTGACGGCGGTGATGAGTTCTAGCCTAGTCACCAGTGGATATGTGTTGTCTCTCTGCTGGTGAGGTGTACCGGCATGGAGCAGTATCTTATCAGCGGTGACTGTCGGCTTGCACGCTGCAGAGTAGGGATGATCACATAGTTCAACACTTAGGAGTAGGAGCAGCGATGAGGAGCAGCAGCAGTGAGGTGGAGAAAGACATGGTGGGGAGCATCCTTTGTAATCAACTATATCAGCCGTGTGAATGCAAATTTCTGCAAAACTTTGTAAATACACGCGGGAGTGATGTGTAGGACTCACAAGCAGGCCTAGAAATTTACCGAAGTGGGAGAGATGTTAGCACCTACTAATGATGGATGTGTCATATGGTCTCTAACTCTAAGGCGCACAAATGGAATGTTCCAAATAGAGATGTTCAAACTCAAAGTAATAAATACTAAATATGATGAACATTTTTATTAAGAATACAGAGGCATGTTACAATCGAAGTACTCACGAGGAGCATTACGAATCATGTCCTCTACATTCACCATGGCCAATACGTCATCACCCGTGGTGGAGAAGTCACCGATCAGGTTCTTGCAATCCCGATAGCTCATCTCTCCTAGGAACCTTGGCTCTGCCATGGTTAGGTCCTCACCCAGCCAAAGCTAGGTGGTGGCCATGGTCGAAGCGGCCCCTAGATGAATGTAGTACGTGGTCACCTCCATGACTTGCGGTGGCATGGTGTGAAGGTGGTGAATGGTCTTTGTTTGGTTTTGGTAATTGAGTGACAACCTAGGTGGACTAATATGTGGTTAAGTGATTTACACAGGAGATTAGTCCACAAGTACACTTGTGTGAGCAACTCATGCCATGACGGTAAAGATGGCTTGGATTTTTTGCAAGGCTCACACATGTGATGAAGGAGATCATTACATATGAGACTTGACATTGAGTCATGTGACTAAGGTGGAGAAAATCAAGACAAGACTTGGCTCGACAGATCGGTTGCAAGTGTGAAGGGCAACTTGAGTGATGACTTGGCGTCGATGGACCGAAGCAACGGTGAAAAGCAAATGAAGTCAAGATCGATGAACCAATATGGTTACGTGATGATATGAAGTGGATCATATATTTGTGATATGGTTGATGCATGTGTTTCATCAACATTAGAGGAGATGGAATGAAATGCGCAAGGCAAAGGTATAACCTATAGGGCATTTCATTTCACTGGTCATAGGTGTGTAGAGAAGTTTATGACCAAATTTAGGATAGATGTCCATACTATTAAGAGGGGCAAACTTGTTTGTATATCATCATCTAGTGCCACTCGAGTGATCTAACTTTGCATCATTACTAGGATCGAGTGACGTGGTGAATGGAGTGACTAATCATTTGGAAAACATTTGTGGAAAGCTAACACACATGCACAAGATGGTGAACACATAGTGGTGTTGGCACATTTGCAAACAAGGAGTTGTTGGAGTTGATTTGGATCAAGTTGGACAGAAAAAAAGGAGATGAAAAGAGCAAGTTTGGGTTGTCCGAGGGTCGGGAAACGCAACTAAACTTGCAGCCAGCACGTAGCCCTTCTTGGGGGTGGCACCGCCCTTTTCGGTGTGCACTGAATAGACTAGGGCGGTGGTACCGCCACCCCAGGGGCGGTGCACCACCACCCTAGGCAAGGTGCACCACCCCCCCTATAGCGTGCCTAAATCAGCACAGCCACCCTTTTGTATTTTAGGCATAACTCTTAGCTCTGAACTCCAATTTTAATGATCTAGGACTTTTTGGAAAGGTAATGAAATGCTCTAGAAGATTGATCTGGTGGTTTTTGGTTTTGAGCTAAAGAGGGCACTACCATGGTCACCATAATGTCTGGTGATGGCACTGCCACTTTCTTCTAGAGAATGCAGTTTTCGAGGGTTGGCCTAGGTGGTCACTGCCACCCCTAGGGCGGTGCACTACCACCCTATGTCTGGTGCTAGGGGCTCAACGGCTAGTTCAAATTAGCCATTGGGACTTGACCATTGGAGGGGTACTATAATACCCTAGTGTTAAGCATTGCATTTGTCACTTGCATTTCATGAGCACAAGCATTATCCAAGCATTCATGAGCATGAGCATATGGAATTTCATCTTATTCTTTACATATTATCACATGTGATGTTGATTATACACATGCATATGCTTGTGATCATGTGTGACCAAATAAAGAGATGGTTGTGTGGTCACAAAAACACCTTAGACATGTCTAGGATGGTAAATAAAACAATGTTTGTATTCATGACATGGGCCAATTTTGCTTCTAAGTCCTAGTTTACTCAAAATGTCATTTTTCATTATCCTACTTTGACCAAAGTTGAACTATAGCATAGATTATTTGCATGCTAGTGCACCCTTAATAAAAGTTGTAGCTTATCTTATGTGGAACAAATTTTATTTAAGGGTCATGAGCTAATTCAGTGCCTAACATGGTCAAATAGGGCTCACAAGAATCAACAAAATGCTATTTCTAGACTTGCAAATTTTGCTAAGTCCAAAATGCTGATTTCAGTTTCAAGTGCACCACTTTGGAGCTTTGTAACTTTCTAACCATGATGAATTAGATGTTACTCCCTAAAGCAAAGTTGTAGATCTCACATAGCTCTACAACTTTCACTAATACCATTTTCACTGATTTACCACGGATTAGGAGTTACATCTGCATGAAATCGCGCTGTTAGTCACCCGATGTAGCTCTGAATCGGTTGGCGTCATGGCCGACCGGCCATAGGCCATGGCCATCACGTGGCTGCCGTATGCCGGAGCCAGGCCCATGCCACGGTCAGGGTAGTGCTGAAGGCAATGTGGTCTTGTGCTCTCTCATGCGCTCACTATCACTCTCTCTCATCCCTCTCTCATTCCCGCGCAACGCCAAAGCAGAGGCAACCGCGCAGCGCCACCATCGAGCTTTCGTCGGCCAAGCTCACCACCCACGTCGCACCACCGCCTAATTCCTTGCGCCCATAGCTTAGCCGTGACCCACTCTATCTTCCCGAGCCACTAATGCCAACATTCGAGCCTAGGTGAGCACCTTAGAGCCGATGCACCGTCGCCATGGCCACCATTGCCGTCGCTGAGCTTGAGCTCGCCGTGGCCGAGCTGCCTCACACCTACACTGCTCTCTCTCTCCCCTATTCCATAGTTACTAGGGTTAGTGCTAGCTATAGCCATTGGCTTTTGGCCAATGCCAACCATGCCAAAGGCTTAATGCTGTGTCGCACCACCATGAACCAGTCGTGCCACCGCCATGCACGCGGTCGTGCCTCACCGGCATCACCGTGAGCCTTAATCCTAACCCTAGATCTCTGCTAGGTCACCCTAAAGTGTAGCCAAGCTCATCCGAGCTTGACATGGCTGGTGATGGCTAGAGCACCGCCGTGCTGCGCTGATGAGCCACCATGAGCACCGTCGCCATGCCTAGCCATCGTATTAGGCTCAACCACCTAGCCTAGTCAATGTGTGAGATTGAGGGGAGAACGTTGGTGCCAACCCCGCCGCCAGAGACCTCGCTATCAACGAGCTTTCACCGGTCAAAGCACCGCCTCTGCTCTGTGCCTATGATAGGTGGGGTCACTCTGACCACGAGACCTAGCTATCAGCGCCTCTGGGTGTAGTACGCCGGGTGCACTTAGCATTTAACAGGGTTTTTGATGTTTTCTTTAAATGTTTTTCCAGATTTTGTAGCAAACTTATAAAATTCATAACTAATTCTAAGAGTGTCGAAATTGAGTGAACCAAATTTTGTTGAATTCTTCATAAATTGTACTATTTGATAAAAATATGAAACCTACTATTTGTGATATTTTTCTTAGGGAATTAAATTGAGCTAGATAAGTGCTTTTAAATTTATTTCTATCTTGTAAAATGCATATCTTGAGCTAGGGAAGTGTAAAAATTCTTATTCCAATTTTAATGGTCTTGTGTTGACATGCTCTAGCTAGGAAAAATGCTAAACCTATAGTAGGCATACTTGGAATATGATCTTCCTATTTAACCTTGATTAATTGCTAGTTTCTAGTGAAAATAAATGGGGTAAAAATACATAACTTATGATCATGCAAATTTTTACATAGTGTTATGGTGCTAGGATGAAAGTAAGAAAAATCTGAAATATGTTGTTTGACACTTTTCACTAGGCTAAACTATTTTTGCTAAAATAAGTCTATACAACTTGTCATTTTTGTAGAGATGGCTATACTTATCCAAATGGCATGAAATTTGTACAGTAGACTTTTGGGGTCATATGTAGGCTACTATAATTTTATCAGAATTTACTGTACACTTTTGATATATGTTCCTTATTTCACCATAGTGTCCAAATAAATTAATAAAGGCATTTAAATAATTTATTAGGGCTTGACCATCATGTTTTCTAAATTATATATGATTTCTATGAACTATTGGTATCATTGGTTGTGCCTAAATTTAATTTCTTGTATGCAGTGAAATATTAATTGCTCTATAATTCTATTATAGTGACTGTTTTGGATAGTTTCTGTTGTTAAGTAAATTGCATGGGTAAAATGATGTTGCTGTGAATCTTGTCAGTAACAAAGTTATATATAACTTACTTATCTTGCTTGTGTCAAATTTTTATGGCAATAGGCTAAATGGTTTGAGAGTTATAGCTGTTGGAAGTTGGTCTCCAGAAATGCTTATTCTCTGCAATTTATGTATAGATCTGGGAAATTGCTTTGTTTGACATTGATAGCCGTTAAATCATTTTGAGATGACTATAAGAAAGTTGTAGATGGTTTTAGAAGCTTTCTATAAAGTCTAAGATCATAGTATTTGGTTGAGTAGAACTCCAGATATGGCCAAAATAAGTAGCTAATATTTACAGTCTAGGAAATGACTAAGTCAAATTGTAATTGTTTGTCTTATGTGATGCTTGTGTAGGTGCTTAGGCTAATTGAGATTAGTTGTTAGCTGTAGGTTCTAAGCCTCTTACTGGTGATGAACAACTTTACCTTAGGTTACTAGAACTTGGTGAGTGTATGTTTCTTGTACTATAGAAGAGATATGCACCTACTCTGTAAAGATCAACTAGAAAAAAGTTATACATCTACTTGGTCAACGAATGTTAAACTTATCATACATCTTATGGATAACCATGCTCAGGTGTATATACTTCATCATGTCATCTCATCTCTTATGCATTCATGATACTCATTTTTGCATATGCATGCAGTAGGTTCCCCGGAAGGAGTGACGCTATTCGAGTTCAAACCCGAGCGTCAGGAGGAGCAGTAGGTAGCCTAGGAGCAAGAGGTTTAGGTGGAAGGAGGAGTCAAAGTGGAAGATCTTCTTAAGTGTTCTAGTCACCAATCTTCCTCATTTCTAAAAAGCAAGCCCTAGAGCATTCTAAGCCTCCTATGTTTTCTAAATACCAACTTGACTCCTTTTATATTGATGCATCAAGTACTAGGGGTTGATTGGAACCACTTGTTGTATATACTTTCCTTGTCTAGACAAATATATCTTCAATCCTATATAGGTCTAGGATCAAATATATGCTTAGCCATGCTTAGTTCGATAGAAGTCAGGTAATTTCCTGTCACCTACAAGATATAGGTAGATACCTGGTCATGGTTAGCTATAATTGCAATCATGGAAATAACCATGTGTTGTTGTATAATAGGAGACTAGGTAGGATTGTGATAGAGAAGCAACAAGGCATGGAGGTCTTGGTGCCTATTTATCCCTATCTATGTCCATTAAGGACCGATTCACTGTACATCCTCATGTCATGTTGAACGCATGCCTAGCACTTAGTTGGCCGGATAGACCATTCCGACCATGAAGCCGAGTAGCTCAACTCAGGCCGGGATCTGATAAGTGAAAGTGCACACACTGGAGGAAGTAAGGTTGTGCGGGGAGCCAGTGGTGTGAGTCCAAGGGTAGGCTGGGCCTAAACTTCCTAGCAGACTAGTAGTATCCCTGAGGGTCCGACGCTAATTGGACCCATGACTGTACCTGAGTTATACCAAAGGTGACCCGATGGGAGAAGTATGGGTTTGTGTTAGGAATAACTCCCTAGCTGGTTGGAATCTATTCGAGTCGCTGTCTCTCCCGGATAGTGAGAACTTGACTGAGCAGCGGCAACGTAGAATTAATTGATAGAACTTGATGGTTATGATTATGCTCAAATTAATACACCGAATATGGTTACTAATGCTTGTTAGCTTAATCACATGATTGCTCTAGTACAGGTGCTAATCTAGAGATGCTTAATTGAATAAGTATTCAATTTGATGCTAAAGATATTAAATCTCTAAGTTATGTTACTTAAGCTTTTATGCAAAATGTTGTCAAACTAACTCCACCGATAAAGCCTTGCACACTCTTTGGTGTCTGTAACACCCTAGGTGTTTGCCACTAGTTAAGCAATGGTAGTATCCCTAAGGGTGCGGCGCTGATCGGACCCATGACTCTACCTGAGTTGTACCAAAGGTGACCCGATGGGAGAAGTATGGGTTTGTGTTAGGAATAACTCCCCAGCTAGTTGGAATCGATTTGAGTCACTGTCTCTCCCGGATAGTGAGAACTTGACTGAGCAGCGGCAACATAGCATTAATTGATGGAACTTGATAGTTATGATGATGCTCAAATTAATACACCGGATATGGTTACTAATGCTTGTTAGCTTAATCACGTGATTGCTCTAGTATAGGTGCTAATGTATAGATGCTTAATTGAATAGCTATTCAATTTGATGCTAAAGATATTAAATCTCCAAGTTATGTTACTTAAGCTTTTATGCAAAATGTTGTCAAGCTAATTCCACCGATAAAGCCTTGCATACTCTTTGGTGTCATATTATTTATGGTTTACGATGGGTAAGTCTAGCTGAGTACATTCTCATACTCAGGATTTATTCCCTCTTGTTGCAAATGATATGATGTATCATGGGTACTGTAAGAACTGCCTTCATCCTGCCATGGATGAGGACTAAACCATGGGGCATGGTACTCCTAAGTTATCATCTCTATTATGCTTTTGCTGGAAATGACCGTGGTACTGGCATGTATTTGAACTAAGTGTGATGTTGATGTCAAACTACTTTGCTTCCGCTATTTGAACTTGGTTTATAATAACTATGTGAACTCCGATGTATGTGAGATACTTGTGAACCATTTGTGAACTATGATGTAACATGTGACTTCTTATGTTGAATCATGTATGATCTTGGCTTGTATGTTGGTTGGTTTGATATCCTTCATGAGTTCATCGGACTACCAGGTTTATATGGGCTCAAGTATGATAGTTTGATCGCTTCGATGATTGCTATTGTACTTGTGCTCTTATAAATTGGACGGTTCTATTACAGCTAGCATCAGAGCAAGGTTCAACACTAAACTTGTCATATGGGTATTTAAAACAAAGGTTTTGTTTTATAAAATCAGTTTGACAACTTATAGCTATATATATATATATAGGTGTGTTAAAATCTGAATTTTAAATTTCGAGTGTGGTAGTGGTCATATCCTCTATGGCCAGTTAAGGACTATCAGGTGGTTAAATAAGTACTAACATGGGGGTTTTTACTTTCGTCGTCCATACGGCATGCTATTGTATGGATGCCATTCACTTTAGTGGTAATGTATGGATCAATTGCTTCTACACCCAAGGTAAGAGTGGCAAGACCGCAAGGGTGAGCGTGCGGTCTAAGGGGAGAGGTAGCTTTGGTACTGTGGTATATATATGTCCCATATATATACTAAGGTATTTAATTGTGGGTTAGCTTTGATACGGCTGTAGGTGCATATTTATATGTATGTATGGCATGCATTTACTTTCGGGTAGCTTTGATACGGAAGTATATGTATGGGTATATATATATATGGAAGTATTTAGTTGCAAGCTAGAGCCTAGATCTACATTTTGGCATATATAATTGTTGGGTTGGGCTAAAATGAAATTCTTGTGCAGGTACACTAACAGTGAAACATGTAGCCCAATTAGTTACGTATATTGAGAGAACGTATGTATTCCACCATGTATGTTGTTAGAATTTTAATTTTTTCCTAAGATTCGTGAGGATGTACGGAATGTGCATGCATCATGTTCACTCATGCATTTACATTTTTGCATTCCTCCCTCCCTTATAATTGCTTACCCCATTCATTAAATTTCTTCTCACATATGATATCCTCTCACAAGAGTTGCACACTTTTCTATAGATGGTAGCACCAAGAGCCCCGCCCCACAGTGACAAGTTCATGGTTGTGTTTGGCACTCCTACCTTGTTGTGGAGGGTGCTAAACTCAGTTGGGTACGCTGAGCCACCCCACTACTTCTGGAGGGAAGTGGCAGCTGAGGGACAGCCGTGGTATGATGTGCAGGTGACCATTCTAGCCCATGCAGACAATCCATAGTGAAAAGGTTGGAGTATTGAGTCAGATAGGCAGTCTCCTTAGGAAGGTGCCCAAGTGGTAGCTTTGGAGGCACTGAGATCTATCCGGAGTTTGGTGATGAGCTCATCAATGGTCCAGCCAGAACCTTTCCTCAGGTGGATCCATCAGTGGCCGCTTGGATACAGCCGGGTGGCAATGCACTGGTGAGAGACTGTGATGAGTGAGCAGAGAGATCTAGTGCCGCTATGAGCGCTATGTTCATCATCCTGAAGATGTTCTACTCCCACCAAGATAGCTACGTCAGCTGCATGCTAGAGCTTTAGCGAGCATAGGCCACGCAATGCCAGCTATGAGGGTGTGTGCGTAGGCATTGGAGGGTAGCTAGAGAGGCTCATTGGGAAACCGATAATGCTATTATAGCTTTAGAAGCTCACTGGGTTCAGTTGGTGAATGCTATTATAGAAAGAGATGTAGCTAGGGTAGAGATACTAGACATCCATGCTGAGAGGGACAAGGTCATTCGCCTTGCTAAGGCTAAGGAGGTAGCTAGAATCTAGACTGTGTTTTAGGCTGCTAGGCAGGCAACATAGTTTGATCGTAGAGAGTAGGAACTCATACGCCAGATTGAGGAGCTTCAACTGGATGTTCATTGTCTCAACAACATGGTGAACCCAATTCTTCCTAGCTCTAGCGGTGGAAGAAGATCCCAATGTGTTGATTGTTGAAGACGATGGCATGGAGGTGGACGCCGAGGCTGAGCCTGAGAAGGAGGATGAGGTTGAACCTTTTGAGGACAACCATGGTGATGATGTGTCTGACATCGACAGTGACCACTCTGAGGCATAGCTTAGCTATAGTATCTAGCTAGATGCGCTAGCTCTATATCTTTGATCCTTTATGTAATGAACTCGTAATTTAGGTTTGATCTCATGATGTACTCCTTTGATGTAATCTTAGAACCTTGCATGTTTAATCCATGTTGTTGTTGAACCTTAATAAATGTCCAGTTTGTGTGATGGCAAGTATTTTCCATGGATGGGGAAGGGACCAATGCCAAGGGCCTAAACCCAGCCAGTTCAGCGATTTTAAGGACTTTCTTGACACCAAACCTCCTATCTTTAAAGAAGCAGAGGAGCCATTGCAGGTAGATGAATGGCTGAATACAAAAGTTTTGTTTCTTAAGGGTCACAGAGCACATGAAGGCAGAGAACACATCACACCAGCTACAGGGGCCTATAGGCATGTGGTGGAGTCATCATCGATTCACTTTGCCTGAGAATGCTCAAATTATCTAGAACCAGTTTAAGGCTATAGTTAGGGGACATTATATTCCCTGGGTCTTATGAGCATGAAGCATACAGAATTCATGAAGCTAACATAGGGTACCAAGAGCCAAATTGAGTATCTACATGCCTTTAACAATCTATCAAGGTATGCCATAGAGTTTGTTGACACTGATGCAAAGAAGATTGCTAGTTTCAACATGGGGCTTAGTCCGAAACTGATGAAGACTCTAGCTAACAGGAAGTGTGCCACTTTCAATGAGTTTGTTAGTGATATATATGGCAACGGGGACCCGATCCCCGATTCCCCATAGGGAATTCCCCTCTTAAGGGACGGGGATGGAGTCAATTTATTCCCCATGGGGATGTAATCGGTAGCAAAACAATCCTTTTTGGGGCTAGCGGGGACAGGGATGGGAACCCATCCCTTGAACCCGATCCCCGTAAACCCACCCTGAATATCATAGGTTCAGGCACAACTCAAATTGGCCCATGAAGGCCTAGCACTGGCTTGAGTATATATGCAAAATCTAACCCTAATCCCTTAGCCCTTCTCAGTCCCCTAGCCCCTAGCCCCCTACTCAGCTACTCTCATAGCCGCTAGAGCACCAAGCGCGGACACCACCAGCGGTTCGGACGTGATTCACACCATTGCACAAGCACTAGTGTGCATCTACGCTGTCACACCGGCCATCTCCCCATGGCGGCCATGCTCATAGAGTCCTAGCTAGGGAGCCTAAGTCATCTGCCCTCGGCGTGCAGGATGCCCTATGCTTGTAGTGACGACGCAGGAGATTTGCTGCCGCACTGCTGCTCATACTTTGGTCTGTATGGAAGATGAATCTTTCATCTCCAATCCAGTTTCTCATCCTAGTTGGGGACAATAGAAGGCAGAAGGTGGTTCTTGCCTGACCCAATCATAGATCCACATCCACGCAAGCACTAGTGTACTTGTTAGATTTTTTCAGTTTATTTGCAATTTTGGTAATCAAGGGAGCTCTGATTTATTTGCAATTTGGGTAAGCAAGGGGGTTGTGCTTTGTAAACTAAGCAATCTTATTTCATGTTGTTGCAATATGGGTTTTGTACTTGACATTTCTTTTTCTAGATCGTTGATTTGAGCACTTGTTTGTGTGGGGACGGGGATAGGGACCCCGTCGGGGATGCTTTCCCCACTCGGGTTCAGGGATGGGGAGAGAACATGCCCCATGAGCTTCGACGGGGATAGGGACGGGGAAAAGTTTCCCTCGAGGGACGGGGATGGGAGAGCTATACCTGATGGGGAATTCCCCGTTGCCATCTTTAGTTAGTGATGCTTTAACTCAGGAGAATCGGAACAACATATATTCAGCATCTAAGAGTCGTAAGAGAGCTTATGAAGCAGGTGCATCTCAGTTAAAAGCCCCTATTGCTGTGAGACCTTAGTTTCACCCACCTGCTCCAAAGTATAGACCACCTTAGAAAAAGGTATAGACCAGTCAGACCTAGAAAGTGTATCGCAAGGCCTTTTCTGTTGCTCTACCAAAGGGTAGCACAGGACAAGGAAGCTCTAGCATTCCACCTATCAACATGCCTTGCTGGAACTGCAACAAGCCTGGCCATTGGGCAAGAAATTGCCCCTATACCAAGAAGAACAACAACTAGAAGTAGGGTAATCCAAATGCATGATAGGGACATGTGCACTATACCACCCTAGAAGAGATCCCATCAGAAGAAGTTATTACTGCGGGTACATTTCTTGTGAACCAACACCCCATAGTTGTTTTGTCTGATTCGGGAGCTTCGCATTCATTTATGAGTCAAACATTTGCATCCAAGCATGATCAGAGGGTAGTTACTATAGATAAGGGTGGTTATTGCATAAGTGCAGCCAGAAATAATATCTCTACCAACCAGATAGTTAGAGATGTGCGCATCTCAATAAGCAACTGAGAGTATACCTTAGACCTTGTAGTATTGCTAGGGTTGGGGATAGATGTAATCTTAGGTGTGAAATGGATGAGTGGCCATGGAGTTCTCATTGACACTTTCACTAGAACCATAATGTTGAGGGAACCCTAGAGTAATAATGCTTTCCTAATGCCACTTCCTAGGAGTTTTGATCTCCAAAACTTAGCTTGTGCTATTCAGACCATGACCCTCCTTGATATTCTAGTGGTATGTGAGTTTCTGGATGTGTTTCCAGATGAATTGCCCGAGTTGCCACCCGATAGGGATGTAGAGTTTAAGATTGAGTTATTATCGGGTACAACACCCATCTCTCAGAGGCCATATAGAATGCCACCAAATGAGCTAGCCGAGCTTAAGGTTCAATTGCAAGAGCTTTTAGAGAAAGGTCTCATTGGACCTAGCTCATATCTGTGGGGTTGTCCCACCTTATTTGTGAAGAAGAAAGACAAATCCTTGCGGATGTGTGTGGACTACTGACCACTTAATATTGTAACGGTCAAGAATAAGTATCATTTGCCTTGAATTGATATCTTGTTTGATTAGTTGTCAAGGGCTAAGGTGTTCTCCAAGATTGATTTGAGATCTGGTTACCATTAGATTAAAATAAGGCTAGAAGATATACCAAAAACTGCTTTCTCCACTAGGTATGGCATGTATGACTATTTAGTCATGTCCTTTGGGCTGACAAATGCTCCTGCATATTTCTTGTATCTGATGAATTCGGTGTTCAAGCCCTAGCTGGATAAGTTCATGGTTGTGTTCATCGATGACATTCTGGTCTATTCAGAAAACAAGGAGGATCACGCAGAGCACCTGAGAGTTGTTCTAACTAGGCTAAGAGAACATAAATTGTATGCTAAGTTTAGCAAGTGTGAGTTTTGGCTTCAGAAGGTACCTTTTCTAGGGCACATGCTATTAGAAAATGGATCTCTATAGACCCCTCTAAGGTGTAAGAAGTTATGGATTGGAAGACCCTGACTTCAGTTCATGAAGTTTGGAGTTTTCTTGGTTTAGCAAGTTACTACCATCGGTTCATTCTGGACTTCTCCAAAATCACTAAGCCAATGACAAGATTGCTTCTGAAAGATGAGAAGTTTATATGGACTCTGGAGTGTGAAGCTAATTTTCACACTTTATGGACTTTGTTTACTTCAGCTCCTATTTTGGCACAACCTGATATTGAGAAACCTTTTGATGTGTTTGTGATGCATCAGGTACCGTTTTGGGATGTGTTCTTATGCAGGAAGGCTGAGTCATTGCTTATGCCTCATGTCAACTAAGGAAGCATGAAGTCAATTACCCAACCCATGGCTTAGAATTAGCAGGCAGTTGTCCATGCATTCAAGATTAGAGACACTATAACCCCGCTTTTCCACATTTAAATTCTACCCTGAAAATCCATTTCAAAATCTAAGCATATTTTGGGGTTGGGACCAAAAGCAAAAGTGTAGAGCTTGGTAAGTTATACAAAGTTTGTTTTTGGAGTTTTTCAAGTTATTTAGGAAAATTTTGAGTAATTCAAAAAGGCGTAATTCGTTAAATTTCCCTATTCAAATTCAAAAGTTCATTTCAAAATCTAGACCGAATTAGGAAATGGTTATAAAAGCAAAGTTGTAGAACTTTTGATTTTGAACAACTTTTATTTTTGGAGATTTTTGAGTTGTTATGAAAATTTGGGAGTAATTTGTGAATTTTGGCGAATGGCAAACTTGTAATTTCGATGAACAGTGTTCACCGCTTGCGCTACACCGTCAGCGAGCTTCGGCTTGCTTCTAGTCGCGCGCGTGGCCATCTGGGCGTCGCGTTGGTGCGCTGAAGGCTTCGTCGTGGCTTCCTTGCGCTTCCTTGGCTGCCCTATAAAGCTCTGGAGCCGCCGCCGTTCTTCTTTCTTCGTTCTCTGTTTTTCCCGTCGCCGCTGCTCCATCTCCGGCGAGCCCGTGCCGTCGTTGTCGTGCTCCACCGTCGCTGATAAGCTAGTCCCAGCTCTGCCTAAACCTTGCGCGTCCATCTGACCCACCAATTTGGCTTGTCTTCACCGGGAACTTAAGTTTCATCGCCTTCTTCCTCGCGGTCGGTAACCTCACCGTCACATGCGCATCTCCGTGGCCAGAGCCCGTCGGTGAGCCGTTGCCCTTGATTGGTGTACCTTTAGCTTCGTCTCGATGCCGTAGTGCTCATTTCACTGTTGATTGGTCGTTTTATCCACTACAGTCACCGGCACACCGTCACCGACGATCCTTGCTCCACCGCCGTTGCTGTTCACGTCGACCCGCGTCTACGCTGCTTCTCCAGCCTTGCTTTCTGCTCTGTAGTGTTCGTGGTGAGCTCCTAATGCTTCCTGTGCCCTTTGATTAACTGCTACTATACTCCTATTGCCGGCGTAACGTCGCCGAGCCACCGCGTCCGCCATGGCCGACGCCAAGCTCGTAACTCGTAGTAATTCGTCTAGCTAGTGCCTTCAGTCGATGCGTCGGGATGATGTGGTCATTTTGGTACGTTGGCCGTCGCCGTTGATCTCACCATCGGTGAGTTTGCGCCGGTCAGCGCCGTTGTCATCATAGTCAACATGCGGGAGGTGAGCGATGACATGTGGGGTCCGATGTCAGTGACTCAGCGTTCAATTGGATTTTTCTATTTTTAGATTTGAATGAATAGTGTCTGTTTTTGTTATTTTTGTGTAGATTTATTTAGAGCTCCAAAAATTATGAAAATTTTTGAGTGACTTCTCTGTGAGGTATAGTATTTAAGAAAAATATGAAATAATGTTTTTCAGTAATTTTTAAATGTGATAAAAATTGCTCAGTTAATTCATAAATGGATTTCCAGGATTTTTCTAGGCTTATTTATTTATCCAAAAATTATGAAATTTGTTTTGCCACTTAGTTAACATGTAATAAACATGTACTAAAATTTTGAGCTCAATTGGAATAAGTTGATTTATTTCATAATTTCGAATTAAATAATTAATTCATAAAAGCGAATAGTAACCTTTAATGATTTAGGTTTTTGTTTGGAATTTTGGATTGAGTGATGACCTTGGGTCATTTGTTGTTAATGATCCTTGGCAGTTGATGTATGTGTTACGAAAAAGATTTAGTTTGTTTGACTTGCAACTGTACCACGAAGGAAAATTGTATTCAAATTATTAATTTTGCATCCATCATCGAGCATCATATTTCGTATTCCGCATCATGTTAAACATGGCATTGTTATTATGTGTAGTGAACAAAGGTGAACACGTGGTAGTTAATCAAGTTGTTGAGGAGGTTAATCCGTCTGTTGAAGTCGGATCGAATACTTGTGAAACGTCGCAGGAACCGGACTTTTCCGTCAACGAAGACAAGCCCCGGATGCATACAACCCTACCTTGTATTTTATAAATTAATTTCGCTTTTGCTTTCTGTTACTGCATTAAGTGATTAGGAGTTAAGTAAAAGCCTAATTGGTGCATTACCACCCTTGTTATTCCATATTTACCATATTACCTGTTTTAAACTCGTATATGCCTAGTTTTGCTTAGCTATGCGTAGAACGATGAAAGTCGGGTGACTACCTACCACCTGCTAGTTTTAAATGGAACATTGGTTAATTATGTTAGCATGTGATATGGGAATGTGGAGTAATAAATCTAGACCGGGCGGACTCGGTGTGTGTGAGCCACAGGACATGGAGGTCTTGTGAGCGGGGTCTTTCCGCCTGTGTCAATTAAGGCACGTCCGTTGTTGAATTGCATGAGGTGAGAATTTGTAGTACTAACCACATACTCCGGTAAGCCTAAACTTGGCAATTCTATTATGAGAATGGCTACTCGCGCACTGGGAGTGGAGAGATGGCGGGAATAGCGTGTACCCACGTGGCCATGGGCTGGAATGGTGGAGTACTGTGTTCTCGGGTGGCACGGACCCGTTCTTGTCTTAGGGGATCCGAGGATAGGTTGGTATATGTAGGTCGGGGACCTGCATATGTCGTGTGGTCTAGAATCCCCAGCTGGGCTTATTCGGTTCGAATCATCGTTGCTCCTCGGTTATGGAGACTCAACTCACTGTTCATCATTGTAGAATTAATAACCAAAACTTGAATAAGGCTTGTAAAGGTGATGGATATGAAGTTTCATGATCTCAGTGCAGATCGTGTCAGCTTTGTATATAATTCTTGAGAAGTTTTCTATATAAAGAATGTTGTTAAAAGAGCTTTTACGCAAAAGAACTTTGATCATTGTTAAAGCTATACCTTGAATCCCTGAGCCTGCATTACTGAGTTTATCAGTTAATACTTCGGATAAGTCTTGTTGAGTACTTTCGTACTCAGGGTTCGTTGACCCTTGTTGTAGGTGAGCCTCATGAGCAGATCTGTTTTGGATCGTGCTGCATGACTATCGTTCGTTCTGACGATGAGAAGTAAATGTGTGATCCTTGGGCAGGATGTTTATTTTATGCGATATGTCTATATTAATTATGCCACTCCACTACTACTATGGTTTGTAATAATTATTGAACTTAGTTTGTAAGGTTTGAAACAACTAGTTTGTAAACTATGTTATCGTAAGACTTCCGCTGTTTTTACTCTGGTTTTGATATTTGAATAAATGTTGTAATACTGCAATGACTCTGTAATGTGATCCTGCTCGGAAATCGTGGATGATTCGGGGTTCCCCGAGGACACCCGACAGTCTTTTTAAGTTAATGGAAACATATGCATAAATGTCAAAGGTCGTCAGACAGTGACAGGTGCATGTGGGCCCTATAACTTAGGAGGTTCTGCCACACTATTTGCTTGGCAATGTGTGTCATATTTACACATATCATAAGAGTCTTAAGTATATCTTCACTCAACCTAAATTGAATATGAGACAGAGAAGATGGCTAGAATTGATCAAAGATTACAATTTAGAAGTACATTATCATCCTGGCAAAGCGAATGTTGTTGTAGACGCTTTGAGTAGAAAGTCTAATTGCAATTCTCTATTAGAAGATGGCTTCAATTTGTTACATCTTGTTGTGTTGCACAATTTTATGATCAAATGTTCTGATCATCAAGCTTTAGAAGACCGATCCGGGTGTGTTCCACATCAAAAGAAAGATGAAAGAGCAAGAGACTAAGTATTTCAGGATAGATGAGGATGGTGTTCTATGGTTTAAAGATAGACTAGTAGTGCCGAAGGATAAGGAACTTAGAAACCAGATCTTAGGTGAGGCTCACTCTTCTAAACTGTCCATTCATCTAGGTAGTAGTAAAATGTATCAGGACTTGAAGACCCATTTTTGGTGGACCAAAATGACAAAGGAAATCATAGCCTATGTTGAAAGATGTGACAATTGTTGTAGAGTCAAAGTAGTTCATCTGAAACCTACTGGGCACTTCAACCTTTGTCCATCCCAGGCTGGAAGTAGGAAGAAGTTAGCATGGATTTTATTGTTGGACTTCCACCTACTCATAATAATTTTGATTCCATATGGGTGATTGTGGATAGCCTAAGTCTACACATTTCATTCTAGTTAGAACCGACTATCGACCGCATGAGTATGCTGAGTTGTATTTCTCCCACATAGTACGTCTACATGGTGTGCCAAGAACCATTGTGTCTGATAGAGGACCTTAGTTCACTACTCATTTTTGGGAACATTTGCACAAGATGTTAGGCACCAACTTAGTCAGAAGTTCTGCCTATCACCTTCGGACCTCTGGGCAAACTAAACGTGTAAATCAAATATTGGAAGACATGTTGAGAGCTTGTGTCATCTCTTCAAAGGGTTCATGGGGAAAGTGGCTACCTTTAGCTGAGTTTTCCTACAACAATAGTTACCAAGAGAGTATTAAGATGGCTCCTTTCGAAGCTTTGTATGGCCGTAAGTGTAGAACTCTTTTGAATTGGGTTGAACCTAGAGAAAGAAGATACTATGGTATTGATTTTGTCAAAGAGGCTAAAGAGCAGGTGCATATCATTCAACAACATATAGAAGCCACTCAATCAAGCCAAAAGAGTTATGCGGACAAGAGAAGAAGATCCATTGAATTTGAAGTAGGTGATTATGTATACCTAAAAGTGTCACCAATGAAAAAGGTACAACGTTTTGGCATAAAAAGAAAGCTTGCACCTAGATATGTAGGTCCATATCCAATCATTAAGAAAAGCAGAAGAGTAGCCTATAAGATCCAGTTACCTCCAGAAATGAGGGCTATCTTCAATGTTTTTCATGTATCCCAATTAAAGAAATGCTTACGTGTTTCAGAAGAAAGAGTGGAGGTTAGAGATATGAAGTTAAAATTGGATCTAGCCTATGAACAGAAGCCAGTGCAAATTATAGATAGCAGTGATAAAGTAACTTGAAATAGTGTGATCAAGTTTCACAAAGTGATGTGGAATAATCATAGTGAGCAAGATGCTATGTGGGAATAGGAGGTTTATCCAACTTTTTATGAAAAATGGTAGGTCTTTCAAATCTTGGGATGAGATTTTTATAAGGGGGAGGGGATGTAATACCCTAGTGTTAAGCATTGCATTTGGCACTTGCATTTCATGAGCACAAGCATCATCCAAGCATTCATGAGCATGAGCATATGGAATTTCATCTTATTCTTTGCATATTATCACATGTGATGTTGATTATATACATGCATATGCTTGTGATCATGTGTGACCAATGCAAGAGATGGTTGTGAGGTCACAAAAACACCTTAGACATGTCTAGGATGGTAAATGGAACAATGTTTGTATTCATGACATGGGTCAATTTTGCTTCTAAGTCCTAGTTTACTCAAAATGTCATTTTTCAATATCCTACTTTGACCAAAGTTGAACTATAGTATAGAGTGTTTGCATGGCAGTGCACCCTTAATCAAAGTTGTAGCTTATCTTATGTGGAACAAACTTTATTTAAGGGTCATGAGCTAATTCAGTGCCTAACATGGTCAAATAGGGCTCACAAGAATCAACAAAATGCTATTTCTAGACTTGCAAATTTTGTTGTCTAAAATGCTGATTTCAGTTTCAAGTGCACCACTTTGGAGCTTTGTAACTTTCTAACCATGATGAATTAGATGTTACTCCCTAAAGCAAAGTTGTAGATCTCACATAGCTCTACAACTTTCACTAATACCATTTTCATTGATTTACCACGGATTAGGAGTTACATCTGCACGAAATCACGCTGTTAGTCACCCGATGTAGCTCTGAATCGGTCGGCGTCGTGGCCGACCGGCCATAGGCTGTGGCCATCGTGTGGCTGCCGTATGCTGGAGCCAGGCCCATGCCACGGTCAGGGTAGTGCTGAAGGCAACATGGTCTTGCGCTCTCTCAAGCGCTAACTATCACTCTCTCTCATCCCTCTGTCATTCCCGCACAGCGCCAAAGTAGAGGCAACCGTGCAGCGCCGCCGTTGAGCTTTCGTCAGCCAAGCTCACCACCCACGTCGCACCACCGCCTAATTCCTTGCGCCCATAGCTTAGCCGTGACCCACTCTATCTTCCCAAGCCACTAACGCCAACATTCAAGCCCCGGTGAGCACCTTAGAGCCGATGCGCTGTCGCCGCGGCCACCATTGCTGCCACTGAGCTTGAGCTCGCCATGGCTGAGCCACCTGCACCTACACTGCTCTCTCTCTCCCCTGTTCTGTAGTTACTAGGGTTAGTGCTAGCTATAGCCATTGGCTTTTGGCCAATGCCAACCATGCCAAAGGCTTAACGCTGTGTCGCACCACCATGAACCAGTCGTGCCACCACCATGCACGCGGTCGTGCCTCACCGGCGTCACCGCGAGCCTTAATCCTAACCCTAGATCTCCGCTAGGTCACCCTAAAGTGTAGCCAAGCTCATCCGAGCTTGCCATGGCTGGTGATGGCTAGAGCACTACCGTGCTGCGCTGATGAGCCGCCATGAGCACCGTCGCCATGCCCAGCCATCGTATTAGGCTCAACCACCTAGCCTAGTCAATGTGTGAGATTGAGGGGAGCATGTTGGTGCCAACCCCACCGCCGGAGACCTCGCTATCGACGAGCTTTCGTCGGTCAAAGCACCGCCTCTGCTCTGTGCCTATGACAGGTGGGGTCACTCTGACCGCGAGACCTAGCTATCAGCGCCTCTAGGTGTAGTACGCCAGGTGCACTTAGCATTTAACAGGGTTTCTGATGTTTTCTTTAAATGTTTTTCTAGATTTTGTAGCAAACTTATAAAATTCATAACTAATTCTAAGAGTGTCGAAATTGAGTGAACCAAATTTTGTTGAATTCTTCATGAATTGTACTATTTGATAAAAATATGAAACCTACTATTTGAGATATTTTTCTTAGGGAATTAAATTGAGCTAGATAAGTGCTTTTAAATTTGTTTCTATCTTGTAAAATTAAATTGACCACGCAGCGCTGCCGTCGAGCTTTCACCAACCAAGCTCGCCACCCACGCCGCACCACCGCCCAATTCCTTGCCGAGCCCAGGTGAGCACATTAGAGCCGATGCGCCGTCGCCGCGACCAACATTGCCGCCGCCGAGCTTGAGCTCACCGTGGCCAAGCTGCCTCGCACCTGTACTACTCTCTCTACTCTGTTTTGTAGTCACTAGGGTTAGTGCTAGCTATAGCCATTGGCTTTTGGCCAATGCCAGCCATGCCGGAGGATTACCGCCGCATCGCACCACCGTGAACCGAACATGCCACCGCCATGCACGCGGTCGTGCCTCACCGATGTCACCGCGAGCCTTAATCCTAACCCTAGATCTCTGCTAGGTCACCCTAAAGCTATAGCTGAGCTTGTTCGAGCTTGCTATGGCCGGTGATGGCCAGAGCGCCGCCATGCTGTGCCGCCGAGCCGCCATGAGCTAGATAAGTGCTTTTAAATTTGTTTCCATCTTGTAAAATACATATCTTGAGCTACGGAAGTGCAAAAAATGTGATTCCAATTTTGCTGGTCTTGTGTTGACATGCTATAGCTATGAAAAATGCAAAACCTACAGTAGGTATATTTGGAATATGGTCTTCCTATTTCACCTTGATTAATTGCTAGTTTCTAGTGAAAATAAATGGGGTAAAAATACATAACTTATAATCATGCAAATTTTTACACAGTGTTATGGTGCTAGGATGAAAGTAAGAAAAATCTTAAATCTATTGTTTGACACTTTTCACTAGGCTAAACTATTTTTGCTAAAATAAGTCTATGCAACTTGTTATTTTTGTAGAGATGGCTATACTTATCCAAATGGCATGAAATTTGTACATTAGACTTTTGGGGTCATATGTAGGCTACTGTAATTTTATCAGAATTTACTGTGCACTTTTAATATATGTTCCTTATTTCACCATAGTGTCCAAATAAATTAATAAAGGCATTTAAATAATTTATTAGGGCTTGACCATTATGTTTTCTAAATTATATATGATTTCTATGAACTGTTGGTATCATTGGTTGTGCCTAGATTTAATTTCTTGTATGCAGTGAAATATTAATTGCTCTATAATTCTATTATAGTGATTGTTTTGGACAGTTTCTGTTGTTAAGTAAATTGCATGAGTAAAATGATGTTGCTATGAATCTTGTCAATAACAAAGTTATATATAACTTACTTATATTGCTTGTGTCAAATTTTCATGGAAATAGGCTAAATGGTTTGAGAGTTATAGCTATTGGAATTTGGTCTCTAGAAATGCTTATTCTCTGCAATTTATGTACAGATCTAGGAAATTGCTTTGTTTGACATTGATAGCCATTGAATCATTTTGAGATGACTATAAGAAAGTTGTAGGCGGTTTTAGAAGCTTTCTATAAAGTCTAAGATCATAGTATTTGGTTGAGTAGAACTCCAGATATGGCCAAAATAAGTAGCTGATATTTACAGTCCAGGAAATGACTAAGTCAAATTGTAATTGTTTGTCTTATGTGATGCTTGTGTAGATGCTTAGGCTAATTGAGATTATTTGTTAGCTGTAGGTTCTAAGCCTCTTACTGATGATGAACAACTTTACCTTAGGTTACTAGAACTTGGTGAGTGTATGTTTCTTGTACTATAGAAGAGATATGCACCTACTCAGTAAAGATCAACTAGAAGAAAGTTATACATCTACTTGGTCAACGAATGTTAAGCTTATCATACATCTTGTGGATAACCATGCTCAGGTGTATATACTTCATCATGTCATCTCATCTCATGCATTCATGATACTCA
The DNA here is from genome assembly GCF_019320115.1 of Miscanthus floridulus. NCBI lineage: Eukaryota > Viridiplantae > Streptophyta > Magnoliopsida > Poales > Poaceae > Miscanthus > Miscanthus floridulus. The sequence goes on from NC_089591.1 coordinate 40,335,344, forward strand.
TTTGTGCATATGCATGCAGTAGGTTCCCTGGAAGGAGTGATGCTATTCGAGTTCAAACCCGAGCATCAGGAGGAGCAGCAGGCAGCCCAAGAGCAGGAGGTTCAGGTGGAAGGAGTCAAAGTGGAAGTTCTTCCTGAGTGTTCTGATCACCAATCTTCCTTGTTTCTAAAAAGCAAGCCCTAGAGCATTCTAAGCCTCCTATGTTTTCTAAATACCAACTTGACTCCTTTTATGTTGATGCATTAAGTACTAGGGATTGATTGGATCACTTGTTGTATATACTTTCCTTGTCCAGACAAATATATCTTCAATCCTATATAGGTCTAGGATCGAATATATGCTTAGCCATGCTTAGTCCGGTAGAAGTCAAGTAATTTCCTATCACCTGCAAGATATAGGTAGATATTTGGTCACAGTTGGCTATAATTGCAATCGTGGAAATAACCATGTGTTGATGTATAAATGGAGACCGGGTTGGATTATGATAGAGAAGCAACAAGGCATGGAGGTCTTGGTGCCTATTTATCCCTATCTATGTCTGTTAAGGACTGATTCGCTATACATCCTCATGTCATGTTGAACGCATAGCTTAGCACTTAGTTGGCCAGATAGGCCATTCCGACCACGAAGCCGAGTCGCTCAACTCAGGCCGAGACCAGGTAAGTGAAAGTGCGCACACTGGAGGAAGTAAGGTTGTGCGGGGAGCCAGTGGCATGAGTCCAAGGGCAGGCCGGGCCTGAACTTTCTGGCAGACTAGTAGTATCCCTGAGGGTCCGACGCTGATCGGACCCATGACTGTACCTAAGTTGTACCAAAGGTGACCCGATGGGAGAAGTATGGGTTTGTGTTAGGAATAACTCCCCAGCTAGTTGGAATCGATTCAAGTCGCTGCCTCTCCCGGATAGTGAGAACTTGACTGAGCAGCGGCAACGTAGAATTAATTGATAGAACTTGATGGTTATGATGATGCTCAAATTAATACACCGAATATGGTTACTAATGCTTGTTAGCTTAATCACATGATTGCTCTAGTACAGGTGCTAATCTAGAGATGCTTAATTGAATAAGTATTCAATTTGATGCTAAAGATATTAAATCTCTAAGTTATGTTACTTAAGCTTTTATGCAAAATGTTGTCAAGCTAACTCCACCGATAAAGCCTTGCACACTCTTTGGTGTCTGTAACACCCCAGGTGTTTGTCACTAGTTAAGCAATGGGTTTGAGCTCAAACATGACATGTTAAGTGGTGATGAAGGTGTCAAGATCAAATCTACAAGAGTGGGCTCCAACTTAAACTTGGACAACTCACCTTGCTTACATATGGATCCTTGTTAAGATTATGCAAGAGTAAGGTTAAACATGTTCATTCCATGTACATTACATCAACATGCATCCATCTAGACTAGTGGAAAAGTTTCATGAAGTTTGGAATCAAGAAGTCACATGAAATGATAAGTTATAATCTTTCTTGGATTGCTTTATTAAGTGAATGGAATTATAGGTCATCAACCAAACCTTGCTACCTTGCCCAAATGACTCTAATTGAGCTTTACAACAAAAGTCATGAAGGGTTCGTGTTGAGCACATGTCAAGAAAAGGCCTCAATTGGTCGAAAAACCTAGATTCTAGGGTTAACAAGATGCTACTTTGGCCAAGATGAAGAATTGGTTCATGTATCAGATATGAAGTTTGACCTTTAATAAAATTTGAAGTTTGAGTGGAGTAGAACAAACTTTGTTTTTGGACCAAGAGCCAGATCAACTTGGAACTAAGTCAAACCGAGGCTCAAACATTGAAACCGCGTTCTCATGATTTTGTTAAACAACTCGATTTGGTCCAAAGATAGAAGTTAGATTATCCATTGTGGAAAAGAGCGTGCAAAAGGATGGCACTCGTTTGACTTTGTTTTGACCATCAATTTGGACTTTTGTTCATCGCTGTCAATGCATTGACACTATCACTTTGGAGCCTCATTACCCACTGATCTAGAGCTCTAATGACTTGGAACCTTAAATAAGAACTGTAGAGCATCAGGAGAGCCGCAAACTTCATTTTGGGCACATTGTCAAATTCAGCCCGTAGATGTCCCAAAGACGCATTCCACGCGGGCCACTCCATCGCCCGCCAGGTGTTCGTGGAAACGCCCCAAAGGATGCCGCATGGCCTGTGTGTGGTAACCATGCGTGAGCTCACCCCCACCATTGTCGATGCATGCACCCACACCCCTGCACCCTGCGTCGATGGGGAGGCGCTCTTTGCCCTCTCTCTGGCACTCTCTCACACTCTCTGCCCTCCCCTCTTGCTCCGACCTCGCACGGTCGCGCCACCATGGCCAATCACCGGAGCAGAGCTCTATGCCGCCATGGCCGAGTGGCGAAGCTCCCATGGCCACGGCATGCTTGCTCTCTCTTGAGCCTCCAACCACCACCCTGCCATGCCGCTACCGCTAGTGTCGTCCTGGCACTGCTCAGCTATTGTGCTGCTGCTGCCTGCAGCTTGGCCGACCAGGGCCAGGTGTGGCCACGGCTGGCCGCGGACGAGCCCTAGTGCGACCATCCTTGCCACCACCGACCGCTGCCCCATGGCTGAGCCCCAACACGACCCTCCTTGCCGCCGCCGGCCACTGCCCCGCTGGCCGAGCCTTTCGTCTCCCTGCTTCTCTGTCCCTATCTGATGGAAGGAGGACCAACGTGTGAATGGAAACTCTTTCATGGGTCTAGTTGTGAACCTCGTGACTCATATGAATACTACAGTAAAGGATATGTTTGTTACGGTTTAATTTGTGGAAATTTTAGGGTCCCCGATGCAAGATTTACATTTCTTTTCTTTAATTTATGCAGATTTGAATGATCAACTTTGAAAATTCATAGTAATTAGTAGAAAAATCATAAAATAGTAAATGAAGACTTTTTGGAATCCGTGTGAAATTATATATGTAGTAAATCTATAATATGGCATGTTTTAGTTTAAATATTTTGCTATAAAAATAGATTCATGCAGTTAGGTTTTTAATACTAGTTGTGTCTTGTATTTTTCATAATTGCAGTTGTGTGCTCAAAGAATTGTGAAATTTTTATGCAGTGCTACTCAGGTGATGGTTGATGTCTGGTAAAAAGTTTAGGATTTGAGGCTTGATAGTTTAAGATCTATAAAAATAACAAATGCCCTATGTTGCTTTGCTCCTATTCTGAATAGGCCTGCATGTTTGATTAGTTGGCTTAGTTAAGTTATGAATCCTGACTTGATGACAATACATGAGTATTAGTAATTTACTTAATATTTTCAAAAAGCTCAATAGCATAATTTGTGGTTAGGTAGATTTTTAGTTATAGTTGCTTACATTTCTGTGGCTTGTTTCTGCCCAAACCCAGATAGGGTTGCCTTGTTGGTACTGTGAGGCCTTTTTAATAGAAGAATTAGCTCTAGGTGTTTATAACAAAGTTGTTTAGAATTTTCTAAGATTTCTAAAAAGTCTAGAACCACATTTATTGGATATGTAGAACTCTAGTTATAGCTATTTAAAGTGGCATGTCAGTTTTCTATCCATGTTTTGGATAGAAATATAATTATTGGATTAATTGACCTTGTTAACTTTAGAATAATCTTAAGATGAGAATAAGGAAGTTGTAGGTAACTTCATAATATTTTAAAAAAGTCATGATTCATTTGTGTTGGAGCTCTAGAACTCTAGTTATGCTTCTCTGAAGTTCCTATCAATTTTCTGTACCACTAGCTGTTTGGGCAGCATATGCAGTCTTGCTTGTGCAATTATTTTCGTGGTGTAAATGATGTTTTATCTAGTTGTTGTGAATACCAAAGTTGTAGATAATTTCATAATCTAGCTTGTAATAAATTTTCATGACCATAAGCCTGATAATTTAGGAGCAACAGATTTTGTAAGTTTATTGTTAGATTTTGCATGCTCTCTGTACAGATCTAAATGATTGTGTTGTTTGACTTAGCTACGCTTTGAATCATGTCTTGGAGATAATAGAAGAAGTGTAGTGCTTTTCATTTGCTTTCTAAATTGTTAAATATAACTCCTTTTGGTGGTCAAAATCTCTAGTTATAAGCTTGTGAAGTTACATGGCATGTTTGACCTAGGTTAGCTATGGAATAAGCTTTTGGTGATAATAACAATGTTGTAGGTAATTTCATTAGCTTTCCATAAAGTCTAGGATCACCTTCTTTGGAGGTCTACATCTCTAGTTATGGTTAAAATAAGTGACTATTGTGCTGCTATCCAGATTTCTATACTATGTGCTAGGTGATTGCTTTAGCTTGCTCTTGTTTTGGCTAAACATGTTGGTTAGTTCTTGATCGATGCATGTGTGCAATATCTGAACTTAAGTTCACTTGTGTGCCATGCCTAATATGCTTGCTATCCCTCTATAATAGGTTGATTGATATTTAGTTAAATAACTCTGGTGCCTATGTCTTGCTGATCTTATGTTGCCTTGAATGCTATTATGTAATGCATCTCATATTACCATTCTTCCTATGCATGCACTTGCATCTCATCTAGGTACGCTAGATGAACCACTGTGAAGGACGTGATGTTGGAACTAAACCCGAAGATGGTGTATGGTGAGCCTATCCCAAAGATGGAAGGACCCCTAGAGTACATGCCTAAATGGGATGATGATCGCCAAGCGAGTGTCAGCTAACAAACACTCACCTAGTGTTGGATTCTAGGCAAGCCCTAGAGCATTATAAGTCTCCCAATTTTATTAATGTCACCTATGTTACTCATATTAATGCATTACGTGATAGGAGTAGTTTGGAAACACTTGCTGCATATTACCTTTCCTTGACTAGAAATATCTACCATGAATCCTATTTAAGTCCAAGAACGCTTATTATGCTTAGCTATGCTTAGACCGGTAGAAGTCAGGTGATTTGCTTGTCACCTGCGAGCTATAGGTGATAACTTGATCACGGTTGGCTATATTAGTGCTATCATGGAACATAACCTGGTACTATTGAATAAATGGAGACCGGGCAGAGTTTTATGTTATGGTATCATAGTGATTCCAGTCTATGTCGTTTAAGGACCGGCTGTTGGAGGTCCTCTTGTCATGTTGAACACATGCCTCTCACATAGTTGGCCAGGATAAGTCATTCCAACCGCTAAAGCCAAGTAGCTCAACTCAAGACGGGGACACAAGTAGTTAAAGTGCACACCCTAGGAGGCAGTAAGGATGTGCAGGAGAGCCAATGGCATAAGCCCAAGGGCGGGTTAGAGTCCTGAGCCTCCTTGGCAGATTGGTTGTATCTTTGAGGGTGCGGCACTGGTCCTACCCATGATTGTACTTGAGTTGTACCAAAGGTGACCTAAGACTACCTTGGCATAGGTATGTATGGGTGTGTGTTAGGAATAATTCCCTAGTTGGGTAGGAATCGATTCGAATCGCCGTCTCTCTCGGACAGTGAGAACTTGACAGGAACACACTTCATCATAGTAATTGATGATTAATGGAAGTGTTGGTTATGAGATTCTAAAAGAACTCAACTAGATATGGTTATTATTGTGATGACTTAATGATACCAATATGTTTGGCATAGGATAGTTGCCAATCTAGTATGAGATAGGATTAATAACTGGTGATTCATAATTTAAGAGATATTGAACAACTTATGCTTTTTATGCAAATAATGTCTACTAGCTCTACTGATAAAGCCTTGCATACTCCTTGATGTCTTAGTATTTTAGTTGGACAGGTAAGTCTAGCTGAGTATATTCGAGTACTTAGGGTTTATCCCACCATGTTGCAGGTGAAGTTCTCGGCCTGCTAAAGATGGTGGCTAACCACCGGTGGGCTCAGTGACTCTATATTATTTCTCATCTATATGCTTTTGTCAGAGGATGTCACTTATGCTAGCAATGCATTTGGAACTCATATTAATGTAATCATTTGAAAGCTATGTTGTTTTCACTAATCGGTTTTGAAACCCAAACTTGTACTATTATTTGTGAATGTGTTTGTAATATTAATTCCACTGCAACTCTACGTATGTGATGTGTATTTGCTTAATCATACGATCTTGGTTGTGATATTGATTTACTGAGGTTTTTCATGATACTCGGTGGACTACCGGGTTTATATAAGTGAAAGTATGTGCGCGTCAACTGTGCTAAACGGGGATAGTCATACTTGATGTTTTATAAATTAGGTGGTTCTATCATAGCTGGCATCAGAGCAAGATTAAGCATAATACTGTTATGTACATAGTTTTAAAAGCCAAGTTTTGGTTTTAAAAAGCCTATTTTGACTAAAATTTTAGCTACAGGCAAATTTGTCAAAACTAATTTGCAACACTATGCTAGCGACATCCTCCTTATGCCCAATTAAGGACAACTAGGTGGCAATAAGTAAACTAACACTAACTATGGGGGGTTTACTTCGTGCAATTTTTATTTCATCGTCCATATGGCGTGCTATTGTATGGATGCCATTCGCTTGAATGATAATGTATAGATCACTATACCTCTACGCCCAGGTAAGAAGGTAAGTTGATGAGTGGCATGACCGCAAGTGTGAGCATGCGGTCGGGGAGAGCTAGCTTTGATACGACTGTATACACATGCTTGCATGTGTGTATGGTGCGTATTTAATTGTGGGTAGTAAATTTAATGATCGGGTAGCTTTGATATGGAAGTATATATATATATATGTATATATATATGGGTGTGTATATATATATGGAAGTATTTAGCTTGCAACCTAGAGCCCAGATTTTCATTTCTGCATATATAGGATGGGCTAAAATGAAATCCTTCTGCGGGTACGCTAACCACGAATGCATAGATTGAATGTAGCTGACGACTAGCTATATATCGAGAGAGTACGTGTTATGCCACCGACATAGAACATGATTGCCACCTTAGGTTGGCAATTTCATGAGGATGAATAGGACGAGCATGCATCATGATTGTGCTTGTGCATAAATCTGCTTCCCTCACTTGGTTCTAATACTAAGTAACTTGTGATCAATGTGATATTACTATCTTCCCTGTGTGAAGCTAGATAAAATGCCTTGTTCCATGCCACTTGAATAGATGTGCTTAAAGATAGTGTGTGATTAGCTTCGCCTTATATGTTTGCTTCCAAAGGAAATAGATGACAAGTTAATAATTAGCAAAAACTTCACCCCTTTTGATAACTAATTGCTAAATGTAAGTAAAACTTGTTTTGGAAGAGATATTCACCTACTCAGTAAAAAGGAAGTAAAAGATAATAGTACCTTACCACCATGTTATGCATGATATGGGTAGTGGTGGTGTTGTAGGTGACTGCTTGTTATGTATGAGCTTTGTGCTTAGTAATAGTCACTTCAGCTAATTGGATTGAGTGTTTTGAAATGCTTGCTTGAGACCATGATGTAGGTGTGGATGCTTGTTATCTAGGTAGTGCCGTAGCGGTCACCCTTTTGTCCTCGGTAAGCAAACAAGTGTTGAAGGGCGCTATCCTAGAACAACAGTCCAAGATTTCAATAATCTCATGGTTGTCACCTCCAATTAAGTTCTCTCTTAGGAGCCTGAGCCTGTACACGTGGTTACTAGCCCTTGAACGTTGCGCTACGAAGACCTTTATCCATGCCTTTGTTTGACCTTAGGCCCAAGCTTAGTTCCCTTGTTTGATTGCATGTGTCGTGGTTGTCCCACTCCTGTGTGGGAGGACCCTGCTCAAAAATCCTTGTTGGACCTCATTGTTCCTTCTCCTACTGATGATCTAGTGCAACGCTAATTCGCTATCTACCCTAGCTTTGGAACCTTTTCCTCGCAAGATCATGTCGTTATTTTATCAACTGAATCTCTAGCCTATGCATTGGCTTTGTCCCTCGAATCTCATGTATTTTGTCTCCAACTCTTTCAAGTCTCTAGATGTTTATGAGTCTTGATCTCATGTTGCTGCTCGGCAAGACCAAATCTCATGTTAATCTTTACCTGGTAATCACCTTGGTGGACACAAGGCGTATATGGAAATTAAGCAAGAGTCCCCTCCTCAGTTGTCTTCGGCAATTAGGCTATGTTCTCTTGCGATGTGTTTTGATCTTCAGATCACCTCCTTGTTATCTCCTAACCTTGTGACTACCTTTGTTTGCTATCCCTCCTTCTCATTGTACTTGCTCCTATGCAACCAAATTTGTGCCATGTGAAAATTCTGGTGGGTTGTATGTTCAGTAATTGTGCCATGATTAGTGATCTATGGTGCCGCACAAAACCAAGAGCATCCTATGGGCGCTCACACAAGGCTATGCTACTCAGCACGCGCTGGTATCGAGGTTTCTAGTTTTGATCCATTGCAGAACTACACCGATGTGTTACTTTCATGTGAGCTCTTCCTTGTTTATCTCTCCTTATCGTGGTAGAAGATCTATATGTCGAACCAGATGTAATAGGACTTCCTTCTGAAGTCATCCAAAGGATAACCTTTGAAGAACAGGTCACTTACATGAACTAAATAGACTTCAAGAGATGGTAGACAAGTGACTCTACGTGACTGTCCCTGTAATGATGTCGGTCATCTAGTGAGCAACTTATGTCATTCTCATTGGATCAGAAAGGTGCACCACACTTAAGGTTGAACAAGTTATCAGTCGGATGATAAATGGACCAGGATATTATGTGTTGTAATAGGTCACCTGGTACTTATGAGCTTACTATCCAAGTCTTGATCTTTAGGTGCAAGATGATCAACCAACCTTCTTCGGTGTGACCCCTTTCTGCTGACTTCAATGGCGACCACCCATTATGCATCAACCATGATTATGGCTATTAAGAGTGAAGATTTGAAACTTTAATGTTGAGAGATGACTAATTAGTTACTAGTAGGAAGGTTAAGTTACAGCTAGGTAATAACTCCTTGGTAGCTCCGAAGGCTATGTCTCACAGGACAATGCTAAGCGAAGAAATAACAAAGCCAGTCAACAATGCTTGTACTATTTTCTTCTCCAAGCCCTATGTTGTCAAGTCAATTCCATCTTAGACAATCACATGGGTAGTGCAAGATACTGTATGAGCTAAGTAAAGAGCTAGAGAAAGCATGTCCCTAGTTTTGGTCAGCATTATCATGTACATGGTGTTATCAAAGGATTTGTTTAGGACTCTATTAGAAAAAGCATAGAAGGGTAATCAGAGACATTTCCTTATCTAGTAGGACTACCCCTCCACATGAAGTATGCATTGTGCCCTACAAAAATAGCCCACCAGTCCAATGTTTGTGCATCGTGAGCTGGTGCCTAAATCAATAGGTTGAAGTTGTTCCCTAGGAAGCATATGAGGAAAACCCTAGCCTCCATCCTAGGTGAGAAAGCTACCACTATCATAAAGAGAATTAGAGATTGCTATTCACACTCCACAACGCGTGAAGCAAAGAAAAAGAAGAGCGGGAAATCTATCAAGATTTTATGGCACTCCACTAGTTATCTTAAGCCAGTGATTAGTGGCTCAAACATGGTTGAATCCACACCAAACTTGGTAATATCATTCCTCTCTTAAGTTTCTTTGGTGTCTTAAGTTGGTTTGAGGATTGGTTGAGTAAAGCATCGGATTTGAGAGGTGTTTTGATAGTTCAGTCCTAAAGTTTTAGAACAAAGCAGTTTTGGTAGATGATTTATTTGGATATTCAAACGGTGTCCGTTTTAGCTGAATTTTGGTCAGCAGTTAAAGAACTCTTGGATCTAAATGCCTACCAAAATTTGTGTACAATGGAGCAGTAGTTTGCATAATATGAAGCTAATTACCAAGGGGAATAGAATCTATAATCTTATTGTTTGACTACTATCATTCTTCATATTGGATGATTGTGTTTGTAGTTCAGGTCATGTTGGCAATGTGATGATTGTTACTACTTTAGACACCCTAGAGAAGACTTCTTGCACCCCTTTGTGCCTTGCTTTTGCCCTCTCATATCAACAATGCTTGAGCAGTCCCAGTGTTCTACAAGTCATTTTGTGCTTTTGCGAATCGAAAACAATTTGAAAAGTGTCAAATAATAGATTTTAGATTTTGCATATGAGTTGTTGATTGATAGTAGAAAGGAAGCCTCAATGTCAAAAGTAGTCCAACTAGGCAAATTTTGCGATAGTGCAAGTCAACCCAACTTACTTGTGCCACTGCACCATGAAGGCAAATTGTGCTCAACCTGCTGAGTAGTGTACTGTTTTCCAGTCGGTGTATACTTGCAACTTTTGCTAACCTCCTAGACTTCGCTGTCATCCTTCTTCAGCAAGGATTTCCAAGGCAGACTTGTCCTTGGTACATTCTATGTGTTTTTACCTAAGGGGTTGCCTTAGATGCAACCCAGATAATAGTTGCCGCTTGGATGCAAGGATTCCCTCAAATGATTATCGTCGAAAACGTTGAGTCAATAGAATCAGCTATCACCTTCACCGCTCAATCAATAGGCTCAGATAATAAAGTGTTATCATTAGAGAAGGAGAACTGCACACATGGAACATTATGTAGTTTTCCATCGGTTAGCATCTAAGTGCTTGAATGGTTATGACCGGCATAGATATTGTTTGTTGGTTACTCAGTTTCTCACAACCTTGGAGGATGTTTACCCCATCTATGATCTCATACCATATGAAAGGTTGTACTCAAGCTACTTTGGTAGAGGACTGCTTTTCAAACTTTGTGAATGAACATGGAACCATTGTAATGAGTAGCTTTTAGATGCTTGCAGTCTAATGCAAAGTTCACAGGGTCCATGCTATATTCACTAGGCAAATAGGTATTATGGGTAGTTAGTTTATGCTCCGTAGTACTCTCTGGATCCTGAGAAAGAAGTATTGTGACATCTTGGATTCCTCCCAAAGTAACAATGCTTAATGAAAGCCAACGAAGGAAATTCTTCAGACAAAACTTACTACGAAGAGCAAGTATCAGAAAGTGTCTTGACCAAATTAGCCTCTCTGATACTTCGAAGTTAAGTAGCCTAAGACTATTGTTGATGTTGGAAAATGGATCACATGCTTCTCTTCCCTTAAAAGTCTTTCGCACCGAATCTCAGGGTGAGATTCTCGTAAGGGGGGAAGGCTTGTAACACCCTAGGTGTTTGTCACTAGTTAAGCAATGGGTTTGAGCTCAAACATGACATGTTAAGTAGCGATGAAGGTGTCAGGATCAAATCTACAAGAGTGAGCTCCAACTTAAACTTGGACAACTCACCTTGCTTACATATGGATCCTTGTTAAGATTATGCAAGAGTAAGGTTAAACATGCTCATTCCATGTACTATTACATCAACATACATCCATCTAGACTAGTGAAAAAGTTTCATGAAGTCTAGAATCAAGAAGTCACATAAAATGATAAGTTATAATCTTTTCTAGATTGCTTTATTAAGTGAATAGAATTATAGGTCATCAACTAGACCTTGCTACCTTTCCCAAATGACTCCAATTGAGCTCTACAACAAAAGTCATGAAGGGTTCGTGTTGAGCACATGTCAAGAAAAGGCCTCAATTGGTCGAAAAAACCCTGATTCTACGGTTAACAAGATGCTGCTTTGACCAAGATGAAGAATTGGTTCATGTACCAGATATGAAGTTTGACCTTTAATAAAAGTTTAAGTTTGAGTGGAGTAGAACAAACTTTGTTTTTGGACCAAGAGCCAGATCAACTTGGAACTAAGTCAAACCGAGGCTCAAACTTTGAATTTGTAGCTATTTTCAGTACTTAAATTTTTGCTAAGTCTGGGATTCATTGTCATCGACCTTGGCATCTCACGTTCTTTTGGTTTTGTTAAACAACTCGATTTGGTCCAAAGATAGAAGTTGGAGTATACATTATTGAAAAGAGCGCTGCAAAAGGATGGCACACATTTGACTTCATTTTGACCATCAATTTGGACTTTTGTTCATCAGTTGTCAATGCACTGACACTATCACTTTGAAGCCTAATTACCCTGCTGATCTAGAGCTCTAATGACTTGGCACCTTAAATAAGAACCGTAGAGCGTTAGGAGAGCCACAAACTTCATTTTGGGCCCATTGTCAAATTCGGCTCGTAGACATCCCAAAGATGTGTTCCACGCCGGCCACTCCAGTCGCCTGCCTAGGTGTTTGCGAAAACTGCCCCGAAGGATGCCGCGTGGCCTGTGCGTGGCAACCATGCATGAGCTCGCCCCCACCTTTGTGAGTTCCTTTGTAATATTAATTCTACTGCAACTCTACATATGTGATGTGTATTTGCTTAATCATACGATCTTGGTTGTGATGTTGATTTACCGAGGTCTTTCAGTGACACTCGGCGGACTACTGAGTTTATATAAGTGAAAGTATGTGTGCAGTCAACGTGCTAAACGGGGAATACCAGTACTTGAATCTTGTATAAATTAGGTGGTTCTATCAAAGTGTCAAATTATTTATGATTTACTGATGGGTAAGTCTAGCTGAGTATATTCTCGTACTCAGGGTTTATTCCCTCTTATTGCAGATGATATGATGTATCATGGGTATTGTAAGAACTTGCCTTCATCCTGCCGTGGATGAGGACTAAATCATGGGGCATGGTACTCCTAAGTTATCCTCTCTGTTATGCTTTTGCTAGAAATAATCGTGGTACTGGCATGTATTTGAACTAAGTGTGATGTTGATGTCAAACTACTTTGCTTTCGCTATTTGAACTTGGTTTGTAATAACTATGTGAACTCCGATGTATGTGAGATACTTGTGAACCATTTGTGAACTGTGATGTAACATGTGACTTGTTATGTTGAATCATGTACGATCTTGACTTGTATGTTGGTTGGTTTGAGATCCTTCATGATTTCATCAGGACTACCGGGTTTATATGGGCTCAAGTATGATAGTTTGATCACTTCAGTGATTGCTATTGTACTTGTGCTCTTATAAATTGGATGGTTCTATTACAGGCATCCGGCTTGTCCGATGCCCTCGCAGAAAAGGAATACTTTGCTCCAATGGCTCTATTTGGCTTGGGGGCTATAAATAGAGGTGGAGCTCAGGCCATGGGCTGGTTGCTGAGCACTCTTAAGCCTTGGTGGCTTATGTAGGTGTGCTTGGGAGCCCTCTAACTCACATACGCTTGATAGTGATCATCCGATTGAGTGTGAGTGCGATTCTAGTGTGATTGCATCATGAGTTTGCATTGAGTGGCACTACATGATCGAGTTGTAAGCCAGTGGTGCTTGTTACTCTTGGAGGTTGCCACCTCCTAGACGGCTTGGTGGTGGTCTCCATCAAAGCACGCAAGAACCTTGTTAGTCACATTGCTTAGTTTGTGTAGCTAAGTAATTTGCGTTCTCTAATTTGGCTTGTGTAGCCTTGTTATTGAGCATTGCTAGTGAGCTTAGGTGACTTTGTGCTTTTGCTTACTAGATTATGTTGGAGCTCCCCCAGTTGCTTGAGTACTAGTTGCAAAGGTTTGTGTGACCTTGCTACTAGAATTGATTAGGTGAGCTCTAGCTAGCTCGGCACCTTTGTTGCCTAATTAGGATATTTATATGGTGCTTGTGAACTTAGATAGAGGGGTGTAGTCTTGGCCGCATTTGTTTTGGTTAGCCTAGCATGATTAACTTTAGAAAGGACTATTCACCCCTCTCTAGTCCGCCATCTCGATCCTACATGTGGTATCAGTGCTAGGTCTCTCATTTGTGGTCTTCACTGACCCAAGAGGATGGCGCCTTATGGGCTAGATGTTGAGTGTCCATACACTTTTGATGGCACACACTTTTGCACGGTGGAAAAATTGGATGACATACAATTTTAAGTTTATTTCCCCTCAAATGTGGTGGATCATAAATGTGGGCTTTTCTCATGCGTTGGGTGAAAAGATTACAACTCAAGCGTAAAAGAAATGCCTACATCTCGATTGCCAAGCTTACTAACATATTTTATCAATCTTTGAGTGATAAGATATTTGGGGAGGTCATGTACACGAAGACCACCCATGATATTTGGTTGTACCTCAATTTGATATATGGGAGGGTCTCCGATGATGATGATGAGCCCAAGGAGGAGGCACATGAGTGTGTCGAGCATGACCACAATTTGGTGATAATGGAAGATTGCTCCACCTCATGGTCAAGTGATGATGATGACGACGATCGATCTACCACAAGTTCACTTGACAAGATGGATGTGATGCCCCAAGTGATGCAAATGATGATTCTACCTCAAGCACACTTGGTGATGATGGTTCATGCTCGGGCCATGATTGTGATGCTACTACAAGCCCATCCACTACACCAAATTGCTTCATGTCACAAGGTGACACCAAGGTATTTAATGCTAATGTGGTTGATCATGTTGAGTCATATGATGAGCTTGTTAGTAGGCTTGCTAGCATGACCATGTCTTTAAAAAATGAGAAATCTAAAACAACAAAATTGGAAAATGAAAACTCATCTCTAAAGAGTTCATGTGAAGAACATAAGCACTTACTTGATGTTCTTAAATCTTCACATGATGAGCTAAAATTGACCTCATGAGAAGCTTCTTGTGTCTCATGAAGAATTATTAGAACAACATGCTTCTCTCATTAAAGCATTTTCAAAGAAACTTAAAAAGAATAAGAGCTCATCACATGAGTCAAGTGATCAACTGCAACATGTGACTAACTCTTGTGATGTAGGGAAGAAGCATATATCCACCTCTTGTGATGATTTATTAGATATGCCATGTTCTTTAATTATAGATGCTTGTTCTACTTCCTTGTCTTGTGAGACTAACCTTTTGAAGGAGAACAATGAGCTCAAGAATGAAGTGAAGAAATTGAACAACAAGATAGAGAGGTGCTATAACTCCAAAGTCACCTTTGAGCATATGTTGAAGACTCAAAGAAACTTCGGTAACAAGAGTGGCATTGGATTCAAAAGGAAGATGACAAAGGGTGAAAGAAAAAGAGAAAGAAAGCTGAAGAAGCAAGAACAAAAGAGGCTATCTCATTTCATGTGCTTCAAATGCCATGAAGTGGGACATCTTACAAATGGTTGCCCCTAATGAAGAAAAGCTCAAGTTGAAGAAAGAAGAAGAGAGGATAAAACATGTCAAGTGCTTTAAGTGCCGTACATAGGGGTCATCTCACCTTTAGGTGCCCAACCAAGCAATTGGTGAAGCAACAAGTGAAGCCTCAAACAAAGCCACAAGTTGAGCAAGAAGAAACACCCCAAGAGCAAATCAAGATTAACCATGAAGATGGTGGTGACTTGATGATGAAGAAGAAGAAAACAAGGAGTGGAAGAGCAAGGCATCCAATGCAAATTCAAGATGCCAAGATGATGAGCAAGACACAAGATGAGAAGAAGGTGTATGCTCACATCAAGTGCTTAAAATATGAAGATATGGGACACTTTGCCTCGAAGTGTCCTACCAAGCTTGAGAAGAAGACTCAAGCAACTCATGAGAGGCAAGGCAATGAGAAGCAATACAAGAGCAAGAAAGAGAAGGCCCTAACCAAGAGAAATTGCTACTCATGCCGAGAAAGGGGACACATGGCAAATTTATGTCCCCTAGGTAACACTTATAGGCCTATTTCAATTGATGATAGTATTATACTTAGGAAGGATAGCAATGGCACCTCATTTGTTGTAATTGCAAAACTATCATGTTACTCATACTAAGGCAATGCCTAAGTATGTTGCACCTAACTAGAGAGGAACCCAAACAAATTTGGGTACCATCAAAAAGTGGATAATTGTTTGTAGGTACCATGGCATTGGAGGCTTGACTCAATTGATTTCACATTGATCATCATATGTTGAGTCAAATATTTAAGCTTAATGTAATCTTATCCCAATGCCAAGCCTAAGAATTAGTAAGTCCAAATGTGCTACAACATACAAGTGTGATGCTCAAGTTGTGGATGATTTATTGGATTATTTGATGGCTTGCAAATATGAGAGTTAAAGCTTGCTAATTGGATGATCATGAACTAACCAAGGTATATCTCTAGTTGATCTCATTCTTTTGGGTGCATAGGAGTTGGTTGAATTGGATAAATATGCATATGTTGCTTGCTATGAGATAATTGAATGGTTTAATTGATTAGTAATTAAATTTGGATTTATTTGAGTTGGATAAGTTCATAATATGACCTTTATTAAGCAAATTGAATAGATGTATGTCTTGTGAAAGTATTCAAACAAGTCTATTTCAAGTTTGGTTCAAATTGAAGATAGATAGCTCAATGTGTTGAAATCTATCATTTATTGAAAATCTGAGCTAGCTGAGATCAAATCTGAATTCGAGTGATCAAATCTTATTGGAATGGCTTGAAGCTTGGTATGCATGCTCTAGACATATGGTATTAGTCGCTGTATAAATTTTATGAGAATTGGATGAGAGATGCTTTGGTTTTGGAGTGGATCTTGTCAGCTATAGTGTAGCAGTTTTCAGCATGTAGCAGTGGTGGAAGATTAGAAATCTGGTAACAACCTAGAAGTCAAATGTAGCACCCAATTTTAAAGACAAAACCAGATACACACTATATATGAGCCTAGAAAGTCAAATCTCACATATAGCCACAAATAAGGGTAATATCAATAGACAATGCTTAAATATATAACGTATAAGTATAAAGGATATAATCTCAGAGTATAGACAGTAGAATGACAACTCCGATCTTCAGGTGAAGCCTCCAAATCCATAGGGACGACTGACTGGTTGACCACAAGCCTAACTCCTCCAAACCAGCAATCTGGTACCCATCTGCGATTTTCATTAGATGTAAAGCAAGTGTAAGCTCACCATGCTTAGCAAGTATATCAAAGGGATCTATGAGGCTCAAAAGGCTTGACATTGTTTGACTGCGGTTCGCAATTTTAGTTCATCAAATTTTAGCATCCTGAATCGCTACTTTAATGAACAGTCCCAATTCCCAAGTGATATTAAAGTATCATCAAGTTTATCTCAATTCCCAACCATCCATCATCCACAGTAACCACTAATCTTGAAGGATCCAGACCGCTCGTATCCGTGAGCACGGCTGTCGTATCTGTGAGCACGACTGTTATAACAAGACAAATATTTCTATAGAAATTGTACATCTTTATCCACCGAGCCAGTGATTCCCAATGCTAGGGTTTGCAAGGCCCACTACACCACTACCTAGGAAGTGTGGCAGGGTTTCACTATGAAACCCTTAGCTAGTCGCACTAACAAGTCATAGCTACTAAGGAGTGACATACGTGGGCATCGTAGCACAGTACACACATCCTAGTAGAAAAAGGAAAGATACCCTCTTACCCTTACTGGAGCTACAGACGAACTAGTACAATCTAGTTAACAGGTTAAAGTCAGAGCCATATGACACTCAGGGTTGTACGAAACCTCCTGGGTTGCCGCTTCAGGATTAAGTCCTTATAGAGAGGCACTAGAGTACTCAACCCCATACTCTAGCCCCCTATCTATTGCTAACAAGCTTCATGTTATCATATTGTATAATGCCTTTAGTCATGTTTAACTATTATTCTATGTTCAGCGCTGCAGCATCTATCCAAAATACATACTCAAATCATAGGTAACAAGGATATGTGGTACAAGAATTCATCTAGGTAAAGTCCTTAAGGGTATATCAAATTGAACACATGCATGAATATGAATAGTAATTATTCATAGGTACAAGGGGCCTTTGGTACACTGGCCTTAAATTGCTTTTCCCCCAAAGCACTATGCTCAAAAGCTTTTAGTATTCAACTTTCAATCTTCTGTGTCCAATTCTCAGCTTCTAGTCTTCAGAGAACAACTTCTTAATCACCACGTAAACCTCACCGATTGACAAAACCATATATCACCATACAAACATCCATACATGGCATACAAACAAGAATATATGAGAATAGTACATCAACTAATAAAATAAGCAAAACAGGTGTATGCTACGAACCCACAAACACAAAAGACACGCTATATGCGATTCAACGAAAAAGCGATTATCGAAGGATTTTCGGTGCAACAGAAAATAAAACCTATCCATTTAACTTATTTTAACTGTAGAAACACATGTAAATATTTTCATTAATCAACTTGATTCATTGCTTAAGAAAGATCATGGTATAAAACCTATATTGAATTTATATTCTAAAAACGGTGCAAGTGATAGTATTAATACAATTAACTTTTTAACTATCAAAACACATTTGAGTAACATGAGAACCACTAACGCCACTGCGTAGAACACACTAAACAAAAGTAATGCGATAAGAACGACTCGATATAAAAAGAATAAAACCTAATTTGCTTTTAGTATGAAAAATGGTGTGAGCAATAATATTAATCCAATTAATATTTTTGTTGAAAACTATAAACACGGGACATGGTATATAACATAGTCATCGCCTAGCATACAACGTTACAAAGCAAGCGTAGATCGGAAACATAATTAAAAACTAGATTGATTTTAATTAAAAAGACTATTAAATAAATGTTAATCAAATTAATATTTAATTATAACAATGGATCGATTACGGAAAAGTACAGGGGTTAGAATGCAAAATGCGCGTGCACTATGCTGTGAACTCAGTCCTTGAACCGTGGACCGGGAAGGGGCTATGAGAGCGATCCACCATGGACCATGTCCATGAAGGTGTATTTGGAGTGTATTTCTAGATTTATTTTTCTAAAGAAAAACGGCCATAAAGTTAAGGCACGTCATGCTCATGTCAGCAAGCTAGCAAGGAGTGAGGCAAGAGCACGGTGCTCGGCCTTGGTGCTACGCATACTCGTAATATTTTAAGTGACCAAAAATCATTTGAAACTACTAGTTTAGATTAGTCAAATTATATATCTAATTTAGAAAGATGAGTTAAACTAATCATATTTTAATTATAAACATGTGTATTATTTAATCCATTCAAACTTTAACAACGTAAAAGAGAAAAGCATGTGAGCCTCTAACATGAATTTTGTACACAAAACGTGTTTAATTTAAGTATATTATAATTTGAAATATATAAGTTAACATTAATCCAATTAACATTTGCTTACGAAAGACCGAAGTTTACTTACATTATTTTTTTCTAATTATAAAACTAGCTGTGTATAGACTAATTAAATTAATTATTTAATTATATACTAAAAACCTGTGACATGAAAACTAATAGCACTACTGTGTAGATCTCGACGACACGAAACTAACGCAACTGGAACGAACTGAAACAGAGCTAAAACAATTAAACGGCGGGGATTAACAGCTAATGGCAAAATCGTAATTAATCTCATCTTCTACCTTGGGCTGTAGCCGATCATGGCCATGGAGGTGCTGCCGTGCTGCTCCATGCAGGGAAGAGAAGGGGCCTCGGCCTGCGGCAGCAGCCGGCTGGCTGGAGGCGCCAGACCGCAGCGGATGCAGGCCACGTGGAGCCGTGCTGGTCTACACGAACGTGCAGGGACCGGCGGCGGCCTGCCCTGCCCGAGCAGGGCCTGCTGCTCCAGCGTGGGGCAGGGGCAGGGGCTGGGGCGCTGGTCGGCAGTGATGTGGGGCCACAGTGCGTCCTGATGCGGTGCAGGTGAATCCCGCCGCCGACAGTGCATAGAGCCGGGGTGGCCGCAAAAGACGAACGCCGGCCATGGTTGCTCCTCGCCGGAGAAAAGAAAGAAGAGATGGGAAACAGTTAAACGGGCACAGATTCACGAAAAGTATGGCAAGACGGTGTAGAGGACGATGACATCTACTTGTGGCAGTGATGGTTGACGCCGGAACGCAACGGTTTGGCCGGAAAAGCTCGCCGAAGAGTTCGCCGGAATCCTAGCTGTGCCAAACTTCAGCGTCCGATCTACGGCGATAGGAGTGGCGGCTCGCGAAACGGGCTGCACTTTCGGAATCAGCGTGTCAAGGGCTACGCCGGCATATATATATATACACGCAGGGTTCGAAGATTTTGGAAATCCGAGATATTTTAGGAAATAATTGATTTTCGAAATTAAAATAATTACAGAAAATCGGGAATTACTATTTAGGCTCCGAAAAATATCTCTAAGCTCCGAAAAATACTAGAAAAATTCCTAGGGATAGATGGAAGAATAAGGAACACAACCAAAGTGGTTTTAGCTCCTGAAAAAAAGTTTTGGATTGATCGAGGAAAAAGACAAAGCTTCAAGAAATAGGAATTTAAATCTCGAAAAAGGTCAGAAAGATTCCCGAAAAGAGAGGCATCGTTCTAACGTGTCTTAAAACCTTTTCCAAGCCTTTGGATTTTGTAAATAAGGCATCTTATCTAACTTTTTTTGCAAGTTTTTCAAATTCCTTTTAAACCACTACTTAAAGAAAATATTTTAAAGATTGAAATTTGAATTTATTTTCCAAACCACTCATCACAAAAGTATCAATGCAACGGCATGTATGTGCAAACATGTTTCTACCCTTATGTTGGATTTTAATTTAAAGAAAATTTTCTTTTACCTATGTTTTTATGAGCACAAAACAATTAACATAAATCATTTTACTCTTTTTAGAAAGTAGCTAATTTTAGGGTGTTACAATTCTACCCCTCTTAAGATGAATCTCGTCCCTGAGATTCGAAGAAGAAGAGCAAAGAAGAGAGGGAGACTTCAACTTGATATTTTCTTCACTTCCTTGAGCAACACCATCTTGATACTCACCTTGTGTTGTATGATAATTCATCATGTGGCTACACTTGCAAATTCTTGTTCCATCTTATTCCAAGTCCGATCTTGTTACTCCTCTTAATTCGTTCCAATGAATCTTATTATCCACATGTTAAGCTTCCAAAAGATCTTGCTTAGCTTGAATTAGAACTTTGAATTTTATGAAGACTTTCAATCAGAACCGAACAAATTTTCTTTTTCAACTCCTTTTGAAATAGTTTTCAAAATATGTTTTATGTTTAGAACTCAAAAAAATATTTCAACCATGTTTTGAAACTTTTTTGAATAAATGTTTTTAAGGTTTTGAAATAAACCCAACCATTTTCAAATCATTGGAAACTTAGGTAAACATACTAAGCTTTGTTTTTCAAACTCTTTTGAAAACTTGACTTTATAATCAAATCTCAAATAAAGAGTAGACAAATCAACTCAGGTTCTTTTGAAATCTGTTTCAAACAAGGGATTTTTAAGATTTTAGAAAACAAATGAAACATTCGAACTTCATTTTCAAATCATTTTGAATGAACTCTTTTGGGATTTCTGAAATCAAACCAAATCAATTTCAAAACTACTTTAGAAATAAAGAGAGTAAGTTTTCAATTCCCATTTTCTTTTGAAGTCAAACAAAAGACTTAATACACATGTTCAAGTTCCTTTTGGAATAAAACTTTAGAGGAATTAAATCAAATCAAATAATTTTCAACCCTTTCGAACCATTTTGGAAGACTTCTTTTAGAAATACACTTTTGATATTAACTCAAACCTTTTCTTTTCAAATTTTGTTTAGAAATCAACTTAATTCTAATTCAAAGCCAGAAGTGCTCCGTTTCCAAATGCAAATTATTGCAAACATTTGAACCAAAATTTTCAAACTTTTGTAAAATATCTTGAAAGCATTTTGAACACCTTTCAAATAAAATTTGAACTAAGACAACTCAAATTGTTTTTTTTCTTCAATCGGTCTTTTCCAAACAACCCATTTTAAAAACACTTTAGAGTCATTTTCAAAGTGTTTTAGAATAAAATGGTTCAAAAGTGTTTTTAGAATAACACTTTGAAGAGTAACCGAATACATTTTACTCTTTTTGAAATTTAGATCAAAGCAAAGTGGGTTTTCAAATCTGATTTCACTTTCAACTTTTTGAAGTTTTAGGAATAAGATACTTTCAAACTTTTTATGAATATCTATTTTTAAACTAAAACCTTGAGTGAAGCAGTTCAAATCAAATTGTTTTCTTTTGAATGAGCAAAAGAGTCTTTCAAAATTCAATCAAAACTTTTGAAATGTCTCAATATAGTCTTTAGCAACTCTTTTTGAATCTTTTAAACTTTAATACTCTTTTCAAATCAACTCTTATTCTTTGGTGAAATACTTTTGAAATTAAGTTTCGAATACCAACTCTTGAAAATGAGAAAACAAACGTAAACCCTTTTTGATCTTAGTTTGAATCAACTTTTGAAGAAGTTTTTCAAAGTTCTTGAATCAAAAGGTTGTTAATTCATTTTCCAACATCTTTTGAAGATTTTATTTCAAGGAAAGAGCTTTAAATAGAAATCAAAACCAATCCAATTGTTTTCAAGGGTTAATCTTAGTCTTGAGCATTCTTGCAACTCATTGTATACGTCTAGATCCTAGGTACGTGAAGATCGAACTCCCAACCATAGCTAGCTCGAAGATCAATCTTGATGTGGATCTAAACTCCTTGTAGTTCACCAACTCACAACACTCTTAGCTTGGATACCCCCCTTAAGAAGAGATGGGATAGGAGCACCAACATCCAGCATGTAACTTTCTTCAAGGTGTATTATCATCCTCTGACATCCTAGAGAGCTTGTGGACATAGATAAGAATAAGAAAAATTGATCCTTCCCTAGATAGAAAACAGCAGCGCAGAAAAACATCCATATCTCGAGTTCTGTTTATCCAATAAAGTTGCATCTTAAACCGTTAGAAAGCTTATAAAATTCCCCACATCTGTATTTTAGACCACTCCTTCAAATTCTGCAGTTAACTTGGTCGAAATGTTTGCTCAACAGAAACTATTCCAGGTTCTAAACAGCACAGATGCATCGCCTTGTGATTTTCGTATCTCCATAACCCAAATAGCTATCAGGCTGATTCTTGCAGGAAAAGAAAGATCTTGAAGTCTACTTTCACCCAGAATTTTCTTAGAATGTTTTGTTGCCCAGAGGTTGGAGACATAGGCCATAGAAGTCATACTGCACCGGAAGATAGAAAGCAGGAAACAAGAGAAAGAGAACCCAGACTATTTATTTCCTTATCCCTTATACCTTAAACCTTTAATATAAATAAAATTATGAGCATAACCCATAAATTCACTGCACTCATTACAAAGATTCAACTCAACCATAACATAAATATAAACCATTTAAACATGAAATACAAGCTCGTTACTAATCGTTCCTTCTAGCTACTTGGTAGGCATTCTTAAGGGAAAACTTCTTAACATGACTTTGGAATTTGAATAGAGGTGAGACTAGAAAGTTTGCAAGAGATCAAGAACAACAACTCAAGGAGATAAGAAAGTATAGCTTAAAGGAAGCTATCAAGGAGGGGAGACAATAGGACAAGGATTGGAAATATTCAATTTAATGAGTCAAGGAGGTGGAGAAATAGTTTTATAGTAAAATAGGTTTTTAGAGATGACCAATGCTAACTAGGCTTGCATCCTACAGTTAGCATTACTCTGATACCACTTGTAGCACCTAGTTTTAAAGACAAAACCAGATACACACTATATGTGAGCCCAGGAAGTCAAATCTCACATATAGCCAAAAATAAGGGTAATATCAATAGACAATGCTTAAATACATAACGTATAAGTATAAAGGATATAACCTCCGAGTATAGACAGCGGAATGACAACTCCGATCTTCAGGCAAAGACTCCAAATCCATAGGAACGACTGACTGGTTGACCACAAGGCTAACTCCTCCAAACCAGCAATCTGGTACCCATCCGGGATTTTCATTAGATGTAAAGCAAGTGTAAGCTCACCATGCTTAGCAAGTATATCAAAGGGATCTATGAGGCTCAAAAGGCTTGACACTGTTTGACTGCGGTTCATAATTTTAGTTAATCAAATTTTAGCATCCTGAATCGCTACTTTAATGAACAGTCCCAATTCCCAAGTGATATTAAAGTATCATCAAGTTTATCTCAATTCCCAACAATCCACCATCCACAGTAACCACTAATCTTGAAGGATCCAGACCGCTTGTATCCATGAGCATGGCTGTTATAATAGGTCAAATATTTCTATAGAAATTGTACATCTTTACCCACCGAGCCTATGATTCCCAATGCTGGGGTTTGCAAGGCCCACTACACCTCTACCTAGGAAGTGTGGCAGGATTCCACTATGAAACCCTTAGCTAGTCGCACTAACAAGTCATAGCTACTAAGGAGTGGCACATGTGGGCATCGCAGCACGGTACACACATCCTAGCAGAAAAAGGAAAGATACCCTCTTACCCTTACTGGAGCTACAGACAAGCTAGTACAATCTAATTAACAGGTTAAAGTCAGAGCCATATGACACTCGGGGTTGTACGGAACCTCCTGGGTTGCCGCTTCAGGATTAAGTCCTTATGGAGAGGCACTAGAGTACTCAACCCCATACTCTAGCCCCCTATCTATTGCTAACAAGCTTCATGTTATCATATTGCATAATGTCTTTAGTCATGTTTAACTATTATTCTATGTTCAGCGCTGCAGCATCTATCCAAAATACATACCCAAACCATAGGTAACAAGGATATATGGTACAAGAATTCATCTAGGTAAAGTCCTTAAGGGTATATCAAATTGAACACATGCATGAATATGAATAGTAATTATTCATAGGTACAAAGGGCCTTTGGTACACTTGCCTTAAATTGTTTTTCCCCCAAAGCAATATGCTCAAAAGCTTTTAGTATTCAACTTTCAATCTTCTGCTTCCAATTCTCAGCTTCTAGTCTTCAGAGAATAGCTTCTTAATCACCACGTAAACCTCACTGATTGACTGAACCATATATCACCACACAAATATCCATACATGGCATACAAACAAGAATATATGAGAATAGTACACCAACCAATAAAATAAGCAAAATGGTGTATCGCTATGAACCCATAAATACAAAAGACACGCTATATGCGATTCAACGAAAAAAGCAACTATCGAAGGATTTTTGGTGCAACGGAAAATAAATCCTATCCATTTAAATTATTTTAACCGTAGAAACACATGTAAATATTCACAGGGTTCGAAGATTTTGAAAATCCAAGATATTTTAGGAAATAATTGATTTCCGGAATTAAAATAATTATAGAAAATTGGGAATGACTATTTAGGCTCCAAAAAATATCGCTGAGCTCTAAAAAATACTAAAAAATCCTAGGGATAGATGGAAGAATAAGGAACACAACCAAAGTGGTTTTAGCTCCCGAAAAAAAGTTTTGGATTGATCGAGGAAAAAGACAAAGCTTTAAGAAATAGGAATTTAAATCTCGAAAAAAGGTCGGAAAGTTTTCCGGAAAGAGAGGCATCGTTCTAACGCGTCTTAAAACCTTTTCCAAGCCTTTG
Organism: Miscanthus floridulus; assembly: GCF_019320115.1. Taxonomy (NCBI): domain Eukaryota; kingdom Viridiplantae; phylum Streptophyta; class Magnoliopsida; order Poales; family Poaceae; genus Miscanthus; species Miscanthus floridulus. The sequence continues at coordinate 40,360,514 of NC_089591.1, forward strand.
GATTTTGAAAATAAGGCATCTTATCTAACTTTTGTTTTTGCAAGTTTTTCAAATTCCTTTTAAACCACTACTTGAAAGCAATATTTTAAAGATTGAGATTTGAATTTATTTTCCAAACCACTCATCACAAAAGTATCAATGCAATGGCATGTATGCGCAAACATATTGCTACCCTTATGTTGGATTTTAATTTAAAGAAAATTTTCTTTTACCTATGTTTTTATGAGCACAAAACAATTAACAGAAATCATTTTACTCTTTTTAGAAAGTAGCTAATTTTAGGGTGTTATATCAAATGAAGCCCAAATTTTTACATCTGATATATGATTTAGTGAAGCACATATCCACCAAATTTCATAGTATTTGGATCTATACATTGGGAGTTATCGATATTTCTTTGAAGGATACAGAATCTACCAGGAAAGTGATATTTATTGGATTGATCAAGAGTCACTTTGATTGAAAGGTCCTCAAGTTGTAATCATGTTTATAAGTGGTTGAGGTACCTAAGTTTGGTTTTGGATTGATCTAGAAGCATGACAATCAAAGAATACAAGGCCATTTGATTATGGAATGTATTTGGCACACATTTGGTACTCGAATTGGAGATCAAGATCAAACTCAAGATGAAGATGAAGTTTAAGTCCTAGTGACAATTTGGAGATCATTTGGTAGAAAGCAAAGGACTTAAACAAGTATAAAGAAAAGGTCTTAAAGAAGGATTCAAGGTTACAAATCAAGTTAAGTCCATCACTTGGATCAATCAATCAAGTTATTTCAAGTAAGTATCAAGAATGGCTTTTTGGAGAGAGGTCACATCTCCCTAGTGTAGGGGCTTGCCACTTTTTATAGGTAAACCAAGTGTGGTTCTTGGAAGACTAACATGAAAGTGGTGATCTAAGGGACATTCAAGATGCTTAGTTGAAGCAATCAAAAGGGTTGATCTAGCAAGCAGGCAATACCCAAAAGAGAGCTAGTCATGATAATTCAAGTGATACTCTAAGTAGTTCTCTCATGCAAGCATTAATCAAAGGATGAAGCAAGCCAACCACAACAAGAAAGTTCACTTGATCATTAGTGGTTCTCATTTCATATGGATGAAGAATGGATTTCGTTATTGATGATTGGTCTTCACCAAGCTTATAAATTGGACTTCACATTGCTATTAGGATAAATAAATTGGAATCTATGTGACTATCTCATTCTCCAATATAGCAAAGGTATCATTGTAATGTGCATAATCATTTTTATCCCTTACTAGTATATGGTTAGTGCATATAGTACATGCTTATAGGATCATGCATGACAAATGAAATTTTAAAATTCATAGCCTACCACTATTGCTTGAATGGTTATTTGAAACTAGTGGTAGTGTATGAGTTTGATCATGAGCTAGTGAACCCAAGTACTTGATTTAATTTGGATTGCCAACAAGTGATAAGTACAACATTGGAAAGATAACCCTTGCAAGAGGTGTGAAGAAGCTTGTCATTGGTTCAAACCGGACTTAGAAACTTAGACAAATCAATTTAGTTTAAGTCAAGAATAGAAGCTCATGATAGTGACAAGAGTACATGAACAAGACAACAATGCAGCTGTATATCTAGTTTGTATGTTTCAAGAGATATCTAGACTCAAATAATCTTTCAAGAAGAATTCACAAGTGGTGTCTAGATCAACTTCAAGTGATATCCTACAAGTGGTACTCATAAAGATAGAAAATGTTCAAGAAATGGTTTTTATTAACAAAACCAACAAGTGGCTCCATGCTAGAAAACTGTTCCATGTGGTATCACATTTCTACACGTGGTATCAATCATACAAGACGGTGGTTCCACAAGTGATCCTTAACTTTAAGTGATCATCAAGTGAAGCAAGTTCCCTCATATACAAGAGCTCAAGTATATCAAATAGATGACCCATGCTATGACATAGGGGGAGGTGCCCCACCGATTGGTATCAAGGTCAAAGATCCTACCTAAGGTATCTCAAGGGATATACAAGTGGTGTCATCCCAACATATGTGGTGGTGTCCATAAAAAATGCAAGATTCAAGTCTCAACCATCTACCCCTTGTATCAATAAGATGCACACCTTTTATGAAAATTGATGACAAAGGGGGAGAAATTGGAACAAAGATATGTAGATGCGTCATGGGAAGTAGTAGTTGGACATGGACAAAGAGGGAGCAACATTGAAGAATGGAGAAGGAACAAAATTCTTGGACAAGAGAAGCATACAAGTAGAGGGAGAAAGCTCATGAACTTTGATGGGTTGCATTTGATATGTGCATATTCATGTGCTTGCTTGCATTGCATAAGTTTTTAAATTTGATATGCATGCTTGTGTGTTGTATGCTAGTTATAGAACTTGAATGATGATATGATAACTAACATGCATAGGATGATAGCTAGACTTATGTTTTTCAAGCAAAAACTAGAACCTTGCTTATAATGTTGATCTCACGGGGTTTCTAGTATTTTTGTTGTCTATCTACTCATGGTGCTAAGAATGGTGTTAAAATGTGCACTCTGATTGATATCACGCATCAAAGGTTAATTCTTTATACCTTAGCATCATTGGTAGTAATTACTCTCACATAATTCCAATCTATGTATATGTGCGAGCTTCAAACCAAACGCTCTAGCACATATGTAGGGGGGGCTAATACTACCAATTCGGGTTTATGGTACTTTTCCTAAATCATTTACACATGGTAAAATTGCTTGGGCAAGCACCTCAAATCCATTTGAGCTTAAATTCCATATCTTTGTAGAGTTGTCATTAATTAACAAAAAGGGGGAGATTGAAAGGTCCTTGTTTGGTTTTGGTAATTGAGTGACAACCTAGGTGGACTAATGTGTGGTTAAGTGATTTACATAGGAGATTAGTCCACAAGTACACTTGTGTGAGCAACTCATGCCATGACTGGTAAAGATGGCTTGGATTTATTGTAAGGGTCACACATGTGATGAAGGAGATCATTGCATATGAGACTTGACATTGAGTCATGTGACTAAGGTGAAGAAGATCAAGACAAGACTTGGCTCGACTGGACCAATTACAAGTGTGAAGGCCAAGTTGAGTGATGACTTGGCGCTGATGGACCAAAGCAATAGTGAAGAGTAAGTGAAGTCAAGATCGATTAACTAATATGGTCACATAATGATATGAAGTGGATCATACCATTTGTGATATGATTGGTGCATGTGTTGCATCAACATTGGAGGAGATGGAATGGAATGCGCAAGGCAAAGGTATAACCTATAGGGCATTTCATTTCACCAGGTCAGAGGTGTGTAGAAAAGTTTATGACCTGGATTTAGGATAGATAGTCATACTATTAAGAGGGGCAAACTTGTTTACATATCGATCATCTAGTGTCACTCAAGTGATCTAACTTTGCATCGTTGCTAGGATCGAGTGGCGTGGCAAATTGAGTGACTAATCCTTTGGAAAACATTTGTGAAAAGCTAACACACATGCACAAGATGGTGAACACATAGTGGTGTTGGCACATTTGCAAAGGAGTTGTTGGAGTTGATTTGGATCAAGTTGGAGAGGAAAAGGAGATGAAAAGAGCAAGTTTGGGTTGTCCGAGGGTCAGAAAATGCACCAAAACTTGTAGCCAGCACATAGCCCTTCCTGGGGGTGGCACTGCCCTTTCCGGTGTGCACCGGACAGCCCAAGACGGTGGCACCACCACCCTAGGCAAGGTGCACCGCCACCCCCTGCAGTGTGCCCAAATCAGCACAACCACCCTTTCGTATTTTGGGCATAACTCTTAGCTCCGAACTCCGATTTTAATGATCTAAGACTTTTTGCAAAGCTAATGAAATGCTCTACAAGATTGATCTGGTGGTTTTTAGTTTTGAGCTCAAGAGGGCACCGCCATGGTCACCAGACTATCCGGTGATGGCACCGCTGTTTTTTCTAGATAGTGCAGTTTTCGAGGGTTGGCCTAGGTGGTCACCGCCACCCTATATCCAGGTGCTAGGGGCTCAACAGCTAGTTCAAATTAGCCATTGCGACTTGACCATTGGAGGGGCACCGCCCTGTTCGGATGCCCTCGCAGAAAAGGAATACTTTGCTCCAACGGCTCTATTTGGCTTGGAGGCTATAAATAGAGGTGGAGCTTGGCCATGGGCTAGTTGTTGAGCACCCTTAATCTTTGGTGGCTTGTGTAGGTGTGCTTAGGAGCCCTCTAACTCACATACGCTTGATAGTGATCATCCGATTGAGTGTGAGTGCAATTCTAGTGTGATTGCATCGTAAGGTTGCATTGAGTGGCACTACATGATCAAGTTGCAAGCTAGTGGTGCTTGTTACTCTTGGAGGTTGCCACCTCCTAGATGGCTTGGTAGGTGGTCTCTGTCAAAGCACACAAGAAGCTTGTACGGAGCTCCAGAGAAGAGATTGTGAGTGGTACTGTGCTCACCCGCGGGAGCCACAAAGAGCAACACTAGTAGAGCATGTCATTGAGCTACCCTCGCTTGGTTTGTGAGGTTCTTGTGGCACCTAACGTGTGGGATTGGTGTGGTGCCAATTAGCCATCGAACCACCAAGTGAACGGTCGACACAACGAGGACTAGCGTGTTGGCAAGCATGTGAACCTCGAGATAAAAATCACCGTGTCATCCTTGTCTTCTCGTTGGTTTGCATCCCCTTAACATAAGCTTGTATTTACTTTCATATACATTGTGCTTGTGTAGTTGCTCTTGTAATTAGTTGGCTTGTGTAGCTTGCTAGTTACCTTCTTGCTTGTGTAGCATAGATGTAGCTCCCTTGGGTGACTAATTTGGTTTGAGTAACCTTGTTAGTCACATTGCTTAGTTTGTGTAGCTAAATAATTTGCGCTCTCTAATTTGGCTTGTGTAGCCTTGTTATTGAACATTGCTAGTGAGTTTAGGTGGCTTTGTGCTTTTGCTTACTAGATTGTGTAGGAGCTTTCTCGGTTCCTTGAGTACTAGTTGTATAGGTTTCTGTGACCTTGCTACTAGAATTGATTAGGTGAGCTCTAGCTAGCTCAGCACCTTTATTGCCTAATTAGGATCTTTATAAGGTGCTTGTGAACTTAGATAGAGGAGTGTAGTCTTGACTAGACCGATAGTTTTAATTCCGCATTTATTTCAGTTAGCCGGCGTGATTAATTTTAGAAAGGACTATTCACACCCCTCTAGTCCGCCATCTCGACCCTATAGGTGGTCTGCCAGGGTCATCCCCATAGGCGTAGGATACGAAGGCACACAGACGATGTTGTTTGCTGCCATGTGGAGGTGCTGGTAGCGCCTGTTGCTCTCCACCACCATCTAGGAGGAGACACAATTGTTGTCCTTGGCTACCTAGCGAAGGCAGATCACCTCCATTGCCTCACCCTACATGGTGATTAGCTGCTCTTGGACAGCTGAAATGGAGACAAGAAAACGCTACAACTGAAGACACGACGTAGCACTAAAGTGAAATAGCAAGATCATATCGTGCCGAATGCCTGACCAGAGAGGCACGCCTAGGCCTCGGCGGTGGCAAGCTCCACCGTGGCTATTTCCTGCTTTGCAATGGCAATGGAGAGGCACTAGCCGGTCTGCCTCTTGGCTCTCCTCACAGAGGGCAGGAGGTGTCCATGTCTAGCTACTCCACCAACATGAGGACATCATCCCCTCCCCCCCATAGTCGGAGGAGGAGATAGGCAGAAGTGGGGATCAGTGCTCTGATGGTGGCACCTTCCGAGCTGCCCTCCCCATCCCATTCGTAGCCTCACATGAATGTGGGGGCAAGCTGAGACAACCTCTGGTGACTCTTTCATTGGGTGCTTTGTTTCCTGATTCGCCATTGGATGTGATTTCGAAGATGAGGTGTCGAGGCAGAGCACCGGACGAAGAAGATAGAATGAGAAGATAGGTAGTAAGTGTAACGAGTTTAGAAAGGAATAATGTACTTTCTTCCGCCTTAGCCTCCACTTTTATAGAAGGATGGGCAAGATAGGCACCCATTGGAGTTCCTTTTGATTGCACCAAGAGAGATCAGCAGTTAAGGCAAGGACACTGTCTCGCACGATCTTAGTGGAGCACGCTTCTCCCGGTGGAAGTAATGATGATGGAACAGTGTTGGAAGTGGGATGGAGAAAATTGACTCGACCACGTGGCTTGGCCCCTCTAGCACTAACCACGTAGTTTGGGGAGATGAATTGATGAACCGCTAGCCTATTTAGCATAAGGTATGGTCCCCATATGCCTTTGGATCCAAACCACCCTATGCTTGCCTTTGCACACCCTCGGATACGAATTGCATCTACACAACAACCGCAATGGCCAAGCCTGCCAAGCATACATGTAATTATCTTAATTATGTTATGTTAATTATTATGATAGTGAGAATTTGCTTAATTATGATGCCTATCCATTGATTTATTATCATTTTAGTGTATCGATGCATCAATCTCTTCGTTCTTAGTATCTTTCTTTCTTAGTTAGTTTCAGTTTTCTTGTGGGAGGAGATCTGCTGATCTACTTCTTGACCATGAGAGCTACAAGAAGAAGGGCAAACTTGAACCCTAGCACCATCTTAGTAAGGTGTTTTATCTCACATTTGTGTAGCCAAAGCAAATACTACGACGCTTAAAAAATGGAGTAACAAGCATCACAGCCATTCAATTATTAATTATTTTTAAGGCAAAAACTATATATAAATGACACAGTAACAAACATCACAGCCATATGAGAAAATTTTTCATTGATAACTTCAGTTACATTCCATAAGTTGTACAATAACAAAGACCTATCGAAGACTACTGGGTGTACAATAACAAAGCCCTGTCCTAGTACAGGTATAGCCCATAGTCAAGTCTAGAGCCCCACATAAGATCTGTGATCATCAAGGTGCTCTACTGTTGAGCACCCTCATGACCTACTAGGTCATAGACAAGGAGAGCAAAGGACCAGGCAGCACCTCACAAAAACATCCACCAGCATCTTAGTGAGGTGCTTTACCTTCCCTACTGCCCCTCTCACTGGTAGACAGGCAAGCAGAGGCGTGGAAGAGAAGCACCGCCGTCGTCGCTGCTGCTCTAGAGGAAGGAGGATCACTAGGGCACCGAAACTAATGAATTGGTAGCAGCAAGGCTACAGAGGGTAGAAAGGTGGCAATTGTACATACAGACATCACATTCCTAGCAGCCCTACGCTCATCGGAACCATCATAGGAGCCACCACCGGCATCCCAGCAGCCCCAATGATGAAGCCTAGCAATACCAAACCACGGATACCAAAGTGCATTCAGTATCCCTGGCTTGCCGAAATAAGTGACCCCCTTAATCACAAAACTTCCACTAGCACCTAGATCGAGCAGCCCCCGCTGTGCCTTGATGCAGGTTGTACCCAATCTTGAAGGCCTTCTCCCAACGCCACTGCTACTACCGGAGGAATTAGACAAGGAGCGCCATGGCGATGAAGAAAAAAAGATGGTTGGCTCAAGAGCTTTGTCGATTTGTATCTATTGTAAAAGAGATTGAAGGAGGAAGAGTGTGTGGAATTAGGCCAAGAGGCGCACCCAAACCTGGCTTAAATAGGCCAACCTTCAAGATGGAGAAGCGAAAAGGAGCAGTTAAGATGTGTGATCTAGGCATACGCATCAGGGAGACAAGGTATACAACTGTTCCTAGCGAAAGTGCTAAAACGGTGTTGAAAGTTGGGACATTCAACACTCACGCTGAATTTACCGCCGGTAGACCAAACTGGTCTGAAAGGTCCTAAATGGCTAGAGGGAGGTGAATAGCCTATAAAAAATTAATACAAATTCACTAGAGCAAATGGTTAGTAACCTAAATGGTGAAATGCAATTTTGCTCTAGCTCTACAAGGGTTGCAAGCCACCTATACCAACAACTTCTAGTTGCTATGATCACTAGGCACACACAAGGCTATGTCTCTACTTTACTAACTAGTGAGCTAGCTAATTATAACTAGATAACTAACTAGACTAAGCTACACTAGTTACTCAACTACCTCTACACAAGATATCTCTAGGAATGTAAATACAAGAGGTAGAGATATATACCGATCATGGCAAGAGACAATAGGATCACCAAATGAAATACCAATGAGAATCATGAGACAATTGACACCAAGATTTATCCTGAGGTTCACTTGCTTGCCAGGCAAGCTACATCCTCGTTGTGTCGACCATTCACTTGGTAGTTCAGTGAGCTAACTGGCACCATGCCAAGCCCTTCACTAGGGCGCCGCAAGAACCTACCTGAAGTGAGGGTAACTCAATGACACGAGCAATCCACTAGAATACCTTTTGGCTCTCCGCCGAGGAAAGATCAAACAAGCAACCGATCGGAGCTGAAGACAATCACCAACTCCGCTTAACGATCCTCCAATCACTAGGCCATCTAGGTATCGGCAAACACCAAGAGTAACAAGATCATGACCAGCCCAAAGCGCCCAACTAGTGCCACAAGATGATGCAAATCGATGCAATGCACTAGAGGCTCACCAATCTCACTCAAATGATGAAATCAAGTGTGTAAGTGAGTGGATTATGTTTCCTCAGCTCCCAAAGGGTGTTCTAAAGTGCATGAAGTGCCAAGAGAGTGGCCAAGACCGGCCACCACCTCTATTTATAGCCACGCAAGCAAATACAGCCACTACCCCTTTAGAGCAGATTCTGCGAGGGCATCGGACAGGGCGGTGTGCCATCGCCATAGGGGTGGCGGTGCCCCTCCAACGGTCATCCAAGGGCTAGTTTGACTAGCCGTCGGGCATCGGATAGGGGTAGTGGTGACCACCTAGTCCAACCCCCAAAAACCTACTCTTTGGAAAAATAGGGCAATGCACTACCCTATGGAGGGCGGTGCCCCCTCGGCCCAAGCTCCATTTTCCCCGGTCTCTAGAGAAAAGGGGCGGTAGCATCGGACAGCCCTGGTGGTGCACCACCATGCCAGGGGCGGTGTACACCGACAGAGCTGGTGCCACCCCCTTCTCTGCTACTCTAGCCCGAGGCCAAATGGTCACTGCCCTAGGGGGCGGTGCACCAGAGAAGGCACGGCGGTGCCCCCCAGGGTAGCACACCGAGCCCGGTTTCACCTCATTTCATTCCACGTTAAACCAAGCAACTTTTCGCAAGCAATTCTAGCTCTCAAAGTGTTTGTCCAAAACATGTTAGAGCCGAGTTAGCATTTCTCAAAAAACATTTTCGATAAATATTTTCGCTTGCTCTCTGATGTGCACTAGGGCTAAATACAATGCATGAAGTCCAACACCTAGTGGCACTAGATGACCGAATTGTCTAGTAGAGATCCCTCTTAATAGTACGGCCATCTATCCTAAACGTGATCACACTCTCTATAATGTCTTGATCACCAAAACAAAATGCTCCTATTGTTTATACCTTTGCCTTGAGCCATTTTGTTTTTCTCTTTCTTTTTTTCCATACTTGGAGCACTTTATCATCATCACATGTGGCCATCTCATCATTTCATGTGATCATCACCATCACTTGAGTGCCATCATGCTCCACAACTTGAGTGTACCAACCTATCTCACACATCACTTAGATTGCAAGGTTAGTACATATAGGTTTCATTAATTATCCAAAACTAAACTAGGGCTTTCATAGTCATGTAGGGCCGGTGGCCATAATGCCTATCCCAGTCGGCTCGACGTTCCAAACGACAATGGAATTCAACCCCACTAGCACCGCCGCATTGATGGTTCAACCATCGGTGCTAGAAGTTTCATCTGCTAGTTGGATTCCTTTCTAGGCCTCCCTATCGATACAACCGACGGTGAAAGTATCACACCGTCGCTTCTATCTCTACGGCGGTGAAACTGACGACAGTGGTAACTCAATCTGTAGTAGTGGAAGGCCTTCAAGATTGGCTTCTAACGGTATCTGGGCACAACTATGGCTGCTCGTCCTAGGTGCTAGTGGAAGCTTTGCAAAGACAATGGGGAATGCCGCTATTGGTTGCCCGGGGGTACTGATTACAAATTATGATCAGAGTTCCCATGGTGTGGCCATGGTGAACGTCGGCGAGGCCCCTGGGATGTTGATGGTTATATTACCATCAAAGCATCTACATTGGCCCTCAGCGAGTGGGGCACACTTTGACATTGGTGGAGATCTTGTTGTCACCACATCAAAGTGTGCTCGCCGTGGCTGCTGGTGCCAGTTCATCGTCTTCTGGCACCAGGTGATCCTCCTTACTCTTGGAGCAGGTGACGAATGCACACCTCTCCCATACCTCTGCTGCATGTAGCTCTCGCATATAGGAGATGCTATTGAAGATTTGCGAGGTGGTGCCCTGTCCTAGCTCTGCTGGTCCACAGCCTAGTCCTTGTTGAGGTGCTAGTGGAGTTTTTTTTCTTGTATGTGCAAATTCTCCCCCGTTTCTCTTGTACAAGCACATCTGGCTTGTTTGCAGTGCTAGGTTGCAATCAAGCATGGGTAGTAACCATACTCGATGGATCTTTGTTATTGTACACCCAGTAGTTTTTGGTAGATCTTTGTTACTGTGCACCTGTCGAATGTAAAAGAAGTTACCAATAAAGATTTAATTCAACGAAATATTACCTTATAGCAAAGTGTACTTGACTCATTCTAAGCCTTTTTCCTCTACTTAGTCGAGCATTTTATGCATTTTTCAAGTACCTCGACCTCGATAGGTGTAGCCATAAGACAATTTGACCGCCTTGCTGCGCCTAATAACCTTCAAGTGGTATCTTTCGACTGAAGAGTTGGACCTCGCGGACCGTTTTTGATAGAGTGTTTCCAGTATGGATCAACCAAGGAAATGACTATCGCATTGCAGCTTGGCAGCAGAGAATGTCATCCTTCGAGTTGCTATCAGGTAAAACAAAGGGCGTCCATGCCTTAGTGTAAGAACACAGCTTAATAGACCTTGCGTGGGGAACGCCATAAACTCTTTTTTCCATGTCCGGGAGCCTTGTACTTGTCTAATTTTTATCGACTTCATTTCTAATTCCCCCGTAGGGCAGGCCTCCCGAAGGTGTACTTGAAGCTCGATTTGAATTCTCGAGAGATTTACTTGGCACATCGAGTACCAGAGGTTTTAGAACTATATTGTCAGCCCTTCCGAAGTCTCCCTCACTCTATATGGACCGGACCAGCCGACGATCCAAGTATTGGACCATCATGCCCAAGTATTGCCGTTGGCTGGTCCGGGTTCACTAGAATAAAGTCGCTGCTCGCTCTACTATGATTTAGGTTTTGCTGTTTGGTCGCATGACTGTTTGTACGTAATATAGTGCGTCTCAGGGGTTCCCGGTTGTGAGGGAAGGGGTCTCGGTAATTGTTTAATTACCGCGCTCGTTTGTACTACAAAATCTTTTTCCTCTTCACGAAAAACATGCTAAGGCATGGTCGTGAAAAAAAAAATCACGTAAGATCTCTATACTACTATATTTTTCCCTTCAAATCGTGTCGTCATTATATACAACAGGCTTTTTATCATATACAAAGAGCTCACAGAGAAAGGCACTCTGTGCAGCAACAATGATGCACTGGCCGTACAGCAAAACTTGGCCTGAATGCACGTGTTTCTCTATCTCTGTCCGAATAGACTCCTAAATAATATCCGTATTCGTGTACCGTCATCAGTTCTGACAGTTCATCACCTCATGCTCCAATTCCGATGAACTTCAGCTGCAACACAAAACCACAAGTCAAGCTCGTTAGATGCCGACAAAATCGGCCGGGTCCCGACTTTCAGTTGCGTTAATAACTGGAATCTGGCTGAAAGGAAGGTTACAGCATCGGTCAAAACTCACAAGGTTGTTCTTGGGCTCCCTCCAATAGAAGCCGTGGATGAATATGGGCAAGATGTTGCAAGCGATCAGGACGTATATCAACAGCGCGTGCATCCCCATCCATTCCATGGCGACGGTCGTCCACCGATATCCGTAGATGTCGACCAGCGTGTAGATTCCAGAGAAGAGGAGCCCCGCGGCACCGGCGGTGGCTAAGGTGTAGCTCAGGGTGTACAATGGCTTGTTCATGTGCAGTCCTGGCAAAGAACACGAGCGGTCAATGGTAATGTTCTTGATGACTAGGAAAGAGAAATGTGCATGGCGGGTAGGCTCACTCTAGTAGTAGTGCTTACCAAAGAAGTCCATGGCGAAGGCTAGGACTAGCATGCTGAAGGAAGGGATTAGCCAGTTCATTATCCTCTCCCTGTGTTTCTGCGAAACAGATTTAGGAGAGAGCAAAGTTAAGGACTGTTGCACTGGTCAATGGTATGCTGATCAAACTGATATTGCAATTTGCAAGTACGGTACCTGAAAATGTACGATGATGTGTCCGTATTGGAGCCCAATCAAGCATGTGACAATGGCCATCACGGAACTGATGAGAGCAGAAAGAAACTACAGTCAGCATTTTCCGTGGCTGCAGAACTTGCATTACATCTACAAAAGGAAGATTTCAAGAAATGACGAAGAGTTTACTGACCTAAGAAGCCCTTCAGGGTCAAAAGGGGCCTGGCACCAAGAGGGAGCATCAGGAGGAAGGGGGCCATTTTGTGGCGAATCGATGCTGCATTGCTGCCACAGGACAAAAGAATCAGAGATTGTATAGACAAGAGGCAGAAATCTACTGAAGAAAAGAAATAGAAATGCTATTAAAAAGAACCTTGGATCGTGCATAAACCGGTCGGCCATAGAGATGCTGGATACCCAAGATTTTACGGTCGATCATGCCAACCGCATTGCAGCCTGGGCTGGTGTCACCTCTTACTCTACATTTCACCTAAGAAAGATTACGAATTTGAAGCTCATCAGTAACAATACTGAATAGTGTTCAGTGAACACCTTTTTTTTACGAACTGGCACTAGTTGTGGCAATTCAGTGAACACCTCTTAGCATAAAGAAATGATGAAGTAGAACTTACAAATAAAGACTTCTCTATGGAGCCAGGACCTGATGTCTGGTACTCCCAGTCAGGAACATAGGTACCGTACAACAGAGACATGTATGTGATCGCCACAACTGCCCCTACGAACCTGGATACAAAACAGTATATTACAGTGTTAGAAACATAAGAACTGACTAATATCGAACAAAATGGTTCGTGATCTTTCCCATAGTGCAAACAAGGGAGTACTTCTGGTCTAAACTCACAGTTGGTAGCGGTATCGCTTGAGCAAATCGTATCCATAATCTACATCTTCATCTCCTTTGAGCCAAATTTCACAGAGGGCAGTCAACAGATAAGCTATTGCAATTCTCTGCAACCAAAAATACATGGCATCACTTACATACTTAGTTACTTACTAAACACCAATTTTATATTGTCAATGGACAAATACATAGCTCATAACAAAACGATATGCATTCCATATACCTGCAGTATACCCATCAGCCGTATTTCTTGAAGGTCAACCCCAAAAGTTAGACTGCGAACACCATGAAAGAATCCACCTGCGTAGTGCAGCGAAAAGGCATCAGATCAACCGCATTTTCATTTCCACAAGTGTACCTTTGGTCAGTTGAAGAAACATAGCAGCCCTCGTCATACCTTGTAGAACAAGACCAAGGCAAAACAGCTTCAGTGCACGGAGCACTGCCTTTTTCGTGGCGTCCAACTTGTCCGGGACTCTCTGTAAATAAAACAAATCAATAAGGTGACGCGATCGTTAGGTTTCAGCGAGTTATAGAGGTCACTGTTGGCGGTTTCAGAAACGAAAACGAAAGGGGGAACAAGCATCGCCATCTTGCTTTTACCAGCGCGCGTGTACTACCTTGTACGCGAGTGCCAGGGCGACTCCGACGATGAAAAGGAAGAAAGGCATGACAAAGTCGGCCACTGTTACGCCATCCCAGGGGGAGTGGTTCATCGCCGGAATGAATGCCCCGGCGTCATCGACGATGATCATCAGCTGCAACAACAGGAAAAGAAACTTTTGTTTAACTTCTGTTTGATTTTTAAACAAGTGTTTCATTTCAATGATGAAAATGATAGGGGACCAACGAAACATTATTATTTGATAAGGCCTTGTTTAGATCACCTCCAAATTCCAAGTTTTTTCACTCTCTCTCCATCACATCAATTTTTAGCCGCTTGCATGGAGTATTAAATATAGGTAAAAAAATAACTAATTGCACAGTTTAGTTAGAAATCACGAGATGAATCTTTTGAGCTTAGCTGGTCTACGATTGGACAATATTTACCAAATAAGACGAAAGCGCTACTATTCATCAGGTTAATATTTTTTACAATCTAAACATGGCCTAAGTACCGGTGGTGGCTAAAGCAAGCATTTGCAAATCTATTTAGAGGCTAAAATATAATAACACGTTTGGTGAAGCTCTAGGCCACATCTGATCGCACCAAAAGGACCAAATAAACCCAGAATATGCCGGTTGCCAATGATTTTTTTTCCTTACTATTAAATTTGTGGTTCTTGAATTACCGCTATTTTAAAAACACGTATGGTTATAAAATTTTGGGAAATGTAGGAAGGATTATTCGATGAAAAGTGATAACAACTTCACGTTACATATTCGTTTAGATAAAAAAGAAAACTTCACGTTGCATATGGTGGTGTGGCATCAGATTCCGGGCGCCAAATGCATTTCACGATCGAAAGACAAATATTCTAATCGGGGGAGAAAGCGCGCACGCTAGCCATTCCCGTCGGCACTCGGCAACACCATCAGATAGAAGTGTGGCAGTGGCACCGTGGCAACGCCAAGAACATTGCGTGATGCAAGTAGCTTAGCACTAGGACGGTGTTGCATGTTTCGTGGCAAGCACGCACTAATTGAGTATTAAGCCAGGATCCACACTAAATTGAGTCATGACGCAGACGAGTAATTAATCCCTACAAGGTTTTTCAGTCGATGATGACTTCATCTGTGCCGTCAACGCAAACTCCACGGCCATTGCAATTAATGTCGTGGTAGAAAAGATCAAAAGACGACCTTCTCTGTTGTCCAAACATGGCGAGCAACTTAGCAAAGAGCATCAGTCACCCTGTTCGCTTGTTGGTTTCAGCCAGCCCAAACCAGCCAGCCAACAGTGTTTTCCTCTCACAACAAACCAGCACCAGTCAGCCCAAACCAGCCCAGAAACCAACCAGCGAACAGGCCGAGTAGGTGGAGAGGTGAATCACCAAAGCTAGAGCTTCACAGCGACGGGGACCTAACCGCCGACCGTGTCCCTCCCCGGGCAAAATTGCATGCCTAGCTTCTTCTTCTACTAGCTAGTACCCTGTCACCTTTCGCGTAGTGCCGTAGTGGTGAACGAGTAATCAACCTCGACTGATTGGTGATGCCATGCCGTGCTCCACTACTCAACAAACAAGCTCAAAAGAAATAAAAAATCAGAGATGATGCTTGATATTTAAGAGAGAAGAACGCATTCGGGTGGAGATGAGCATGGGCTAGGCTAGATCGAGTAGAGCTAGTCAGCTAGACGTACCGTCTGTGCACACGCAGACGCAGCGATGCCCCAGATAGAAACCCTGTCGTGAACGTCGTCGTTGGGGGCGTTGGCATCTGCTAAATCGGGACCAGCTGCTGTAGCAGGAGGGGCGCCCCTGGGGATCCCATCAGATTTGCTCCATCCGTGCCCATCGTGCTATCTGCTCACCCGTCGGCCTTAGACTGGGCAAATTGGGAACGTCGAGTCGGGCAGACGGGCACACAGTCACACTGTGCTACTGCCTACTAGTAGTTCAAGATCATGGTTGCGGGAGACTCCTCCTCCCTGACACGATAGAACGGGTGGTGACGTGTGACATCTGAAGGTTGCTGCTCCACTTTTGAATCCGTCCGAGAGACTTCAGTTCAGTCTTATCACTGGATCTTGACTGATCTGCATTTTCGCGGTCCTCTTTATTTATCTCACGATGTCGGAGACCATCTGATCGAACCTAGAAGACTTTTGTCTGTTGCCGTGTAGCAGTCCGTCGAGGGTCGTCGCTCCGTCGAGCCTCGTAGCTGCGCTGTGTTTGCCTTGACCCCGACACTGTTGTTGCCAAGCTACGCATTCGCAAATGACGTGACGCGACCCATTCCCCAGACGAAGGCCGGGTACGGGTGACCGGGGTAGGACACCCGTATCAGGCCGGCCACACGATCTACGCGGCAGGGACAGGATGCTCCCTGCCCTGTGTGTTGCCGGTGGGTGCGGTCGTACGCCTCTGCGGCTCTGCGCCACACATCTGGTGGGCATCTATCTATCTGGCTGGCGCCAAGATCAGCAAGAGCAAACAGGCAACGGCTGCAAGATCCTATCTTTCTCCGCCGGGGCCTTTCTTCAACCCATGCAAAGGAATTTCGGCGCCTTGTTGACCGTGTCTGAATCACGTCATTGTCATGTGTGGCTCACATGAAGCTGCCGGACGGGGCACACGGGCAGGCGTTCCGAACTTTTGATCCATCCATGGCCGCACCGCATGTCGACGAGGTCCCCTGGCCTGTGCCTCATGCATCCGACGATTCCCGCGTTTCGTGCGTGGGCTCCCCGAACCCGTCGCGGGCCAAGCAAGAAAACCTAAAGAGAACGCCGTGGTTATGGTTGTGGTGGTGGACTGGTGGTGGCTTTTGCCGATACATGCATGTGGAGCAGGCGCACCCGACGGCCGGCGGTGCGACAGGTGGAACCGATCCTCTCCTCCGGTTAAGCCCACCACCACCCCGCTCGTGGCGTTGGTTTACACGCGCTCCGGCCGCCGCGGTGCCGGGACTTGTTCCAGGCTCCCTGATGACGCGGTGCACCGACCCAACGATCCCTAGAGCACGGAACTGAGCTAGCTACCCAACAACTACCCAAAGTATGGCCAAAAGCTAACGCGACGCGAGCGTGCCTGAACCGGGAGAGGGACGGACACCACGCTCGCCTACTGCAGATGCCGGCGGTCCCGGGCCCGGAGCGCCCGGCCGTCACATGGCAAAAGGCACCGCTCGTCTCATGGTGTCATGGGCTTGTCCCGACGTGGAGAGGCCACCGGCCGCTCGCCGACGCGACGCGGGCATGAGCAAAGGCCATATGCTTTTCGGCGTCGCTGCTGGGTCTCCCGGGAATATGGCCCCCCGCCGCCCGGTCGCCCCACGCGGGCACGCCCAATGCGGCTCGTGCTCTACGTTTTTTTTCCCCCTGCAGCTACCCAACATTCTGTCCGTGCTCCAGCTGTTTTCTGATCGCCGCACACATTCCAGATCTCGCCCAACGACCAAACACTCATGCTTTTCTCCTGTTCCAGACTGGTCAGCCAGTAGGACGGGTTGCTACACTGTAAGAGCAAGTATAATCACGTGACGTAGGCGAGCTACACGAGTTGCCACTTCAGATTTGTGATGAGTTGAAAGAGAGAAGATAAGAGAGAGAAAAACTGGCTGCGCACATATAGGGCAGTTTCAATTAAAAAAAAAACTTGATTGGTCGATTTCTTTGTTCATTCACTAATTAGGATGCTACCTAAGTAGAATGGTGATGTATCATTACAATTAAGGAAGAGAGAGGAGAACATTGTTTCTTATACAGGAAAACTAAGATTATAAAGAGATGTGATAAGTAGATGATAGGAGAGAAAAGATACATGATTACTTGATTAGTTAAAAATTTATTTTGAAGATACTATTCATTAAGAATATTATTTTCTAAATGCAGTGTCTACATGACTTAGCAAGTGCTGTATCTAATAGTTTCTCGGTTCAGACTACCCTTATAGCTAGTTGATGCAAAGACTCCAAGAACATTTGTAAGAAAGTAAGTGAGCTACATATTAATAGTCAAGAACATTTGTAAGAGAGTAGGTGGGCTACATGTTAATAGTCATCCATGATATTTCGTCTCTTAGATATTTTCATCCATGATTCTAAGCATATTGATAAGTCAGAGCTAGAAAGGCACAGATTCTAAGCATCAAATAAACAGAGCAGAGTCGAAAATGAGGGCACATCATTTATAGCATCTTGCACTCTTTCTATTCTTTACTCTCTTTTAAAAAGAAAAAAAAATCTCCCAATTCCATCTTTAATCTCTCTTCGCTATATATTTGCAATACAAACTACATACATATACGCATATTCATCCCTATAAACATATGCTCATGCAAGCTACCCTTTCGAGCACCTCTACAATTCACTCAAGATCGAGCCCCTCTAACTAATTTTATTTTATATCCTAATTTCAGTACGCATCATGTCGCTCACTTTGCGAGAATATCTCTGCTACTATTACAGGTATAATCAATCATTTAATCTGTTGTATATTGTATAAGCTGCATCCTGGGGTACATGCACTCATCCAGTATCAAGATGGCATGGACAGGTGAGCTAGAGTTGACAAATCACCAATATTTTCTATGGGGTTCTTTTTTTGTACCCAGCTAAGGTAAGCAACAGCGACCGGAAGCCACTAAAAAATAGGATCCCAAGATCTGAAGAACTTCCGTACGGTGTTGAACGCTGCCTTTCTTATATCGCCAAAATGCCTAGGCCACAACCGAGCACCGACGGTTTTAGTGTCGAGTTGGGTGATGCGACAGGAGCAAGCTACTCACTCTTGCGAACCCGGCAAGCCACCAAGCCGGTGATTGTTAATCTTGTTCAGGTCTAAATAACAATATCTCCCTCCATAGGCATCAAGACGGTGATCTGATCTAAGCTTCTGGCTGCCTATCGATAATAATGGCCACAGCAGTAACTGTCAACAGAAATAGACCGGCAGCCAGAAAAGCTCAGAACGGAGGATTTGCTGTTTGAGGAAGAAGAAGAGAACAGAGCTGGAGGAGCAACAGGGTTGATGGCGGCATGGACGGACAGAATCGGAAGCCGTCGTGTCGCTCGATGCAGGCCTCACTGGCTGGTAATATTCCCTGATGATATATATATAAAGCTAAAGCTTGTACTGATGGGTTTGTTTAAGCAACCCTATACTTCCTTTTGATTACTCCCGTTTAAGTACGAACAAAAAGGGCAAAAAGAAGAAAGCACACTGAACTACTACCGCTGTGCGCTACTACCACCACCAGCACGCACGCATCATGATTATCCATGAACATGTGTGGTTGGCACCAAGACCATAGCAGCAGAGTCAATCGACAGCAGAGCAGAGACCCCACTCAGCAAGCAAGCAATTCGATTTGGTAGTAGGGAATTAAAACGTATAGCCAGCCAACCATTCAATCAAATAGCACTATAGCAGGAAGGATCGAGCAAGCAGGGGAGGGAGGATAGATGCGAGTGGTTTGTTGTACGTACCAGCACGGTGATCCCACGGAACACGTCGAGCGAGACGAGGCGCTGCTGCCGAGTCGACGCCGGCGCCGGCGGAGAGGGCGTGGACCCGCCGCGACGCTTGGGGTAGTCGTCATCGCATGGCGCGGTGGTGCCGCCGGCCTCCAGATCCACGGCGATGGCGGCAGGCGCATCGTCGCTGCGGACGAGCTCGTAGCCCCCCATCGCCCCCGCTCCCGGCCGCTGGCCGCCGCACGACTCCGGCGACGCCCCTGCATTGGCCGCAGCAGCGCCCATGAGCACCAGGCACGTACGCACGCACGCGTGCCCCCGGCCCCCGGCGGCCCCCGCGAGGCGAGGGAAGACGAAAGAACAAGCCCCCAGCCGCGCGCGGTCCAGCAACACAGCTACAACAAGTGCGTGACAACAAGATGCGGCACGGAAGGCGCCCGCTCACCTCACAACTTACTCCAACCACTTGCCGGCCTCCGACTCCGATTCCGATCCCGATCCTCCTGCTGTCGACTCGCTGCTCGGAAGCTAGTGCCTCTGGCTGCCTTGCCTAGTTGTCTCGGTTCGCCCTTCACTTCACCGCAGCTTTGCAGGGTTGATCGCCGCGAGATTGGCGAACGGGATATGTCTGCGATATACATACGGGAAAAAAGCACCGGGCTTGCGTGCGTCCTCCGGACTTGGTCCCTTCGCCTCCGTATCCGGCTTCCTCGTGACGGTTGTTGTGTGTGTGCCGACTTGCCATCTCGTGGTGGCTACAATTGCGCACACGGCAGGTACACGCTCGCCTCTCCGCGCTTTTTTTTTTTTTTTTGTGCGTGCGGTGGTGGTGTGGTTAATGAGTAAGGTCCCGTTTGGCAGGGCTTCACTTCACTAGTGAAGCTATTTTTTTTTTTTTTTTTTTAGCTCCACGAACAATTCCACCGGTGGAGCTGAAGCGGTTTTGGTAAACCGTTTGGCAAAATGGCTTCCCTGTGAGAGCATGTTTTTAGGGGCCTGGAAGAGAAGCCGGGAGAAGCCACTTTTTTTTTTGACTCCATTCCATCCTAAATCACTGTGAGAGCATGTTTTTAGGGAAGAAAATTGTATGAGCGACGGGCGCACCGTGCGGCTGCTGCTCCCCTCTGTCGGATGGACGCCACGTATACGCGCCTTGCATCGGACGGCAGCCGGAAACTAGGCGGCTTGTGTGCATTCCCGTCGGCTCCGCATCGCGGCTTGCGTGCCCTTCCCATCGCCCCCGCATCGCCCAACGGCTCAGCCCAAAATCGATCCTTATCGTGACCCTTTCCTCTCGTCTGACTCCGCCGTCGCCGGAGTACCTGCGGTGTCCGGGGAAGACCACGGCGAGGAGGTCGCGAGGATGGCATGGCGAGGCGCGTCTGCTGCGGCACTTGGAGCAGTGCTCGCCCGCGCAGATAGAAAGGGAGAGGATAGAAAGGGAGGCGGCAGATTGGGACGAGATCCAGAGCTCTGCGGCGTCGTCCCGGTCCCAGCGACCTGAGCCTATGCCTGGGCGTCCTCGCCGTCCACCACGACTGGCTCCACCAAGGTGATTCATGTACTGACGCTTGATTGCTCATTGCTGAATGAACTGAACCAACTGAACTTAACTGTCTATCATGTTCAGGACAATGAAGGCAAGCAGACTCAACTGTAATGCTATTTGCTCGTCAAGCATCATGTCGATCTTCAGATGAAGGATGAGAATGGGTCAAGTGTCATCTGCCAAGGAACATGCTACCTTACACTAGCTGTATCATGCACTTGGGCATGTGCTTTTTTTAATTACAAATTCAGTTGTACGAGTAGCACTGGTTGGTAGTATATATTCATTTTCCAGAGCATATAGGTGCTCGCTGTTTTCTATGTCAGGGTTGCAAGTTCAGAACTTAGTTTCATATAACAGAAACATGGTCCAAGTTTCTGTGTTTCGACGTTTGTTGTTGAAATTAGACAAGTTGTAAAATGCGATTTTTGTCTGAAATATATTTGGATGTTCTGAAATCAGCAGTGGAATGCATGTCTAAATAATCTAATAATTGTTTCTGTGGAATGCATTATTCTGAATAAGCACTGCCTGTAAGGTTCCTATTCAGAGTAAAGCCAATAGACTGTACATGTACATGTTCCATTTCATAAGGTCACTTGACAACGAATGAGCACAGTTACATAGATTCATGATTTTGCACTCCATCAAAATGTAACTTTCTAACAGTGGTTTGCACTATAGCATCTTGATCAACTCCCATTAAGAGACTTGTGTATCCTCCTGAAATGTATGGAGCAGCCATTGCAGAAGGTTCTGGAATTAAATTGAAGTGTGCCATTGTAGAATTAGCATATCCACTTTGCAGGAAAGGAGCATCCATGGATGAAGATGGCCCAGCATTAAAATTCTGTCATATATTGCATAAATCATGCTTGTAATTATAAGGGAATAAATTGTGAAAATAGGTAATATCTTACTGTTATTTGGTTTGGAACAGAACTTTCATCTATTGTTTCTACAACATTATTTTTCAGATCGTCACCTACAATAAAACATAGTTCAATATTCTAAAAAACTTGTAGACATAAATTGTATTCTTTGGGCAGGTCAGTACCTTTCTTCTGAGAACCTTTCTTCTTCTTCCCTGACTTCTTTTCAACAACATTTTTAAAACGTGTATTCTTTGGACCTTTTATTACTTGAGGAATTTTAAATGATATTCTACCATTTACTGCATCTTGAACACGTTCATTTGGAACTGGAGGAACCTCGTTGGATTTTTCATGTGTCTCACTTAGATAAGTATCCGCTTCCAAGTTGAAGTCATGTAGAGCTTTCTGCAATTTATCAAGAAGTTTTTGTGATGGCGAACACTTCAATGCAAGAGATGTGGCCTGGCGAGATATAAGTGCTGCTTGTGATTTCAAATCTCCCTTCTCAGTTCCTTGCTTTTCAATATAAAATCCATTTTTCACATATTTTGTCCATCTAGGCAGTATATATTGCGATGGCAAATTGTATACTCCATTCAAATTGAAGACTCTGAGAGCATGCTTACATAATAAACCTGTAAGATATAGTTTTCTATTTAATTAATAAACCTATATTACACCTTACAATGTATAAATTGAAATGTAGTAGTATATATACCTATGGATTCAAACATCTGGCAATAGCATGTAATGGTGGAATCTTCAGTGTTCAATACTACTGTTGCTCCATGGTCAGACTGCATATACTTAACAAAGAATGTCAAGTGTGTCCCCGTAGTTTTCAACAATTCACAAGTCAATGTAAATTGCCTTTTAAATTCTTTCTCAAACTCTGAATACATTCTCCTTGTATATGTGTCGGTGCTTTGGAACCGGGGGTCCCTCAACCAACGAGTGAATTTGTGCTGCGTGCCCCTAATCCCGGATGGTGATGCAAAGAGACACAAGGTTTATACTGGTTCAGGCAATCGAGGCCCTACGTCCAGTCTGAGAGATTGATCTTGTATTCCTTGCACCGGAGTGCTCGTAGTAGGGGGTTACAAGCTAGGTGGGAGAGAGGGCTAGCCCCAGGTCTCGGCGAGGGTGGTGCGGGCTGTTTGAGGCGTTCTTCTCAAGCAGCGTAGTGGAAGTGTCTAGTTCTATCGGTGTGCTTTTTCTTTTTCCTAGAAATGGCCCCGGTCCCTCCCTTTTATACTCTAAGGGAGGACCGGGATCGTACATAGGTTGCTACATAGCGCTTCTGCAAATGGGGTGTCGTGTCCGAGCCCTGTAGCCGGCCACTGTCGTTGTGGTATGGTCGATGGAGTGGCTCCGTCCTTGTCGTGCAGAAGTGGCACGCCGGTCATACTTGATCTTGTGCGTCGTGGGGCTCCAGTACAGCTTGATGCAGGACATGGCGGGCGACGTGCTGGTCACCGTGTAATGACGTCGTAGTGGGCAGCGGCTCTGCAGATGCCGAGGCCGAGCCATCGTGGGGGGCTCGGCGGTTATGGACCCCCAGGTTGCCGAGCCCGTGAAGCAAACTGCCGAGGCCTCGGGGGAGTTGTTGGCCCTGGGTACTGATTCCGAGGCCACAGTAGCCCAGGCGCGGCTCCCCACGCCGCGTTGTCCTCGGAGCAGGAGTTGGCAGCGCAGTGAGGCATGGTCGTCAACCATGTGCATGGTGATTAGCACAGTGACGGGTAACCCCTGCCCAGTCCGGGGGACGTGTAGGTCATCGCGTGATGACGTCGTAGGGGGCTGTGGCTCTGTAGGTGCCGAGGCCCAGCCATCGCGGGGGGGCTTTGGTGGACACGGGTCCCCAGGCCGTCGAGCCCCTGAGGCAAACTACCGAGGCCTCGGAGGGAATTATTGGTCCTGGGTACTGATTCCGAGGCCACAGTAGCCCAGACGTGGCTCCCCACGCTGCGTTGTCCTCGGAGCAGGAGTTGGCAGCACAGTGAGGCATGGGTATCAACCATGTGCATGGTGGTTAGCACAGTGATGGGTAACCCCTGCCCAGTCCTGCCTCCTGTCCCATCGGCCATTCTGCTGTATTGTGCCGAGCATGCGGTTGTCGTCAGGGGCAGCAGTTGGCTGAGTTGATGCGACACGACGTTTTGTTAGAGGGACGGGGGGAGGAAGAGGCAGCGGAGTGCTGCCGAGCCCGCCTTGTGCGAGACGGGGGGTCGGTGGCCCGGCCGAGGCCTTTGGCGGGGAATCGCTCGAGGTCGGTAGTGAGGGAGCCTCGGGCAAGTCGGGGAATCGGCCGAGGCCCGCGGTGATGGGCCTCGGGCGAGTCGGAGAATCGGCCGAGGCCCCCGGGGCCTCGGGCGAGTCGGAGAATCGGCCGAGGCCAGCAGTGTTTAGCTGGTTTCGATCTCTACGAAGTCTAAGCAGTCGTTTTTTGGGTCTTGCTTAGGGTACCCCTTCTCACGGTACCCGACAGTAGCCCCCGAGCCTTGGGGGGAGTGGTGGCACTCCCCCTGAGGTTCTGACGAGAATTGGCTCTCGATAGTTCCTGTCGGGATGGTGTTTTGCATTCGAGGTTTCGGTGGGTGCGCGCGAGCGCACCCGCCGGGTGTAGCCCCCGAGGCCTTGGAGGAGTGATTTCGCTTCTTCAGGGGCTTTTTTCTCTTGCGAGTGGAGCATTTTCATCGTGTTTGCCGGGCCCGTGGGTGCGAGTTCGGATCGCGGGGCCTCGACGATGTTGCGGAAAGAGCCCCTTAGCCTCCGCCTGGAGCGAGAGGGCCATCAGGGGTTCTCTCGGCTTTTTATTCGACCCTCGCGCTTCCTTTTCGCTCGAAAGGAGGGGTGGAAGATGCCATGCTACCCTCGGTGGGCGCGAGCGACGGCATTTCCGGTGAGCTGTTATCGGGTAAGTCTGAGTGGAGGCCCGTACCCCGTTCGCTGGGGGTCGGCTAGCGGTCCGGAGACGCGCTCCAAGAATACCGGCGGGTTTCTCTAGTGGGTGCCGAGGCCGTTCGCTGGGCCTCGGTGGCTCGGTGCCTCCCTACGGTGGGATCCCATTCGGAGACCTCCCTGCCGGTCTCGGACACGATCCGGGGCGCGCCTGTACGGGCTCGCCCGTGGTCGTCCCTGACTCCTTTATCCTGGGGCGGCTGTCGAAACCCCTGGGGGCCCAGTTTTCGAACCCCAGGACCGTAACGGGCTTGGGTCGCTTTGTCTTCATCTAGGGTTTAGGAAGAGCCCCCGGGCCTCTGCACGGAGCGAGAGGGCGGTCAGGGGTCCTCCCGACTTTTTTGTTCGTCCCCCGCACGTCCTTTTCGTTCGGACGGGGGGGCTGTTTGCCGAGCCCACTCGTGTGCGAGCTTGAGCCGCTGGGTCTCGGCAAAGTTGCAGGAGGAACCCCCGAGTCTCTCGCACGGAGTGAGAGAGCGGTTAGAGGTCCCCCTGGCTTTTGGTTCACCCCCCGCGCGTGAGGGTCTGTCTGCCGAGCCCCCCTCGGGTGCGAGGCTAGGTCGCGGGGTCTCGGCGTCTTTTGCAGAAGGAGCTCCCTAGCCTCTGCACGGGGCGAGAGGACCGTCGGGAGTTCTTCTGGCTTTTTGAACGACCCTCGCGCTTCCTTTTCGCTCGGAAGGAGGGTTTGTTTTGCCGAGCCCCATTGTGTGCGAGTCTAAGTCGCTGGGCCTCGGCAATGTTTTGCAGGAAGGGTCCCTTAGCCTCTGCGCGGGGCAGGAGGGCCGTCAGGGATTCTCCTGACTTTTTATTCGACCCTCGCGCTTCCTTTTCGCTCGGAAGGAGGGGTGGAAGATGCCATGCTACCCTCGGTGGGCGCGAGCGACGGCATTTCCGGTGAGCTGTTATCGGGTAAGTCCGAGTGGAGGCCCGTACCCCGTTCGCTGGGGGTCGGCTAGCGGTCCGGAGACGTGCTCCAAGAATACTGGCGGGTTCCTCTAGTGGGTGCCGAGGCCGTTCGCTGGGCCTCGGTGGCTCGGTGCCTCCCTACGGTGGGATCCCATTCGGAGACCTCCCTGCCGGTCTCGGACACGACACGGGGCGTCCCAAGCGTTTCGCTTGCTTGGGCCTCGGCCTCGCATAGGCTTGCCCGTAGTCGCCCCTGGCTCTGTTGCCCTGAGGCGGCTGTCGAAACCCCTGGGGGCCCAGCCTTTGAACCCCTGGACCGTAACGGGCTCGGTGCCCAGTTCCTTTGCCTGAAAGGAATCGGGGAGGTTATCTCTCTCCCTACGGCTAACAACGGCAGGCGCGCCTTTTGAGGCGGCTTTTTCGGGGAGGCGGAACGGCGCCTGCTGCTGCTGTGGTTGGACGCGACGTGGGGTCAGTCGACGGGACGTATCTGCACGCACGATTTATTGAGGAGGGAGTGGGCGCGTGGGCTGTAAAACTGGATCTGGATAACCGCTCCGGATCTTTTGGGGGAAACTTCCCCGATTTCGTCGCCCAGCGGTTTCGTCTTGTCCCTGCATAAATACGCAAAGAACCTCGCCCTTCCCCTTCTTACCTCTTTCGCATTTGCTTTTGCTGCCTCCGTGCCGCTGCTGAGAGCATAGAGCGCCGGGGAGGAGAAGGGCGAGGGCGAGAGACTGAAAGAGAGAGGGAGAGAGATAACCGCCGTAGTAGCGTCCTTCGCCGCGCAAATGGCTGGTGGTCCTGTCCTCCTCGCGGCGGATCCCTAGGAGCGGTCTGACATCACCGAGGAGAAGCTGCAGTCGCTCGTGGAGGCCGGTCTTCTTCGCCCAATCACCGACCCCGACGAGCCGGAGTGGATTGCTCCGGGGGACGAGTCGGAGCCGAGGCCGCGCGACGGCTACGTGGTGAGCTTCGTGGTCTTCCACGAGCGAGGCTTTGGGTCGCCGGCGGATAACTTTATGCGGGCGCTCCCGCACTACTATGGCGTGGAGCTGCACAATTTCAGCCCCAACTCCATCACGCAGGCGGCCATCTTCGTCGCCGTCTGTGAGGGGTACTTGGGGATCGCTCCCCACTGGGAGTTGTGGCTCCACTTGTTCCGAGCGACGTTCACCACCAAGCCGGGGGGAACGAGGGGGGCTCGGAAGGTGCAGAGGGCCGGCGGCTGCACCCTTCACGTGCGGCAAGACCGGCAGTCCCTCTACATCCCGGCCCAGCTGTCATCGTCCAACCGTCGTTGGTATGACGGCTGGTTCTACCTCCGCAACGACGGCGGAGGACTTCCCCCTTATACCGGGCGGGTCGTAGAGAGTCAACCGGAGAAGTGGGGGTACGGCGTCATCCAGGCCGATCAGCCCAGGCTGGAACCGCTTTTGAGGGCCTTGCGGAAGCTGCGTGACCATGGCCTTTCGGCGGCTGTGGTCGTGGCGGCTTTTCACCGCCGGAGGGTGTTGCCGCTGATGGCTCGGCGGCGGCGGCTGTTCGAGATGACGCCGAGCGATCCGATCGCCGGTATCAAGATGTCCGCCTTCGCCCTTACCGACGAAGAGACCCTGCGTCGGGTGAGGGAAATGGTGGACGTGAAGCCGAAGATTGAGGATTTGATGCCGTTCCCGATGCGCCCGTCGCGGGGGTATGTCTCGCTGGTAAGTTTTGGATTATCTCTCCCAGAGGAAAAGACGACACCACAGTCACCGGGTGGGACTCGAAGTAGTGACGCAGCTTGCGTCGAGTCAAGACGACGGTGTAAACCAGCTTCTGGATGTGGGGGTAACGCGTCTTAGTCTCGGAGAGCACTTCGCTGATGAAGTAAACGGGTCGTTGAACGGGTAGAGCATGTCCCTTCTCCTGCCTCTCGACCACTATGGCCGCGCTGACCACTTGGGTTGTCGCAGTGGCGTAGAGCAAGAGGTGCTCGCCCTCGGTGGGTGGAACCAGGACGGGGGGGGGGTGAGCAGTGCTTTGAGCCTGGCGAGGGCTTCCTCGGCCTCGGCGGTCCAAGAAAAGCGCTCGGACTTTCTCAAGAGGCGGTACAGGGGTAGGCCTTTTTCGCCGAGGCGCGAGATGAAGCGGCTTAAGGCCGCAAGACATCCCATGACCCTCTGCACCCCTTTGAGGTCCCGGATTGGGCCCATGTTGGTCACAGCCGAGACCTTCTCCGGGTTGGCCTCAATCCCACGTTCCGAGACTATGAATCCCAAGAGCATGCCTCGGGGGACCCCGAAGACACACTTCTCGGGGTTGAGCTTGATGCCCTTCTCTCTGAGACATGTGAAGGCAACCTTCAAGTCGCCGACGAGATCACTGGCCTTCCTGGACTTGACTACGATGTCATCCACGTAGGCCTCAACGGTTTGTCCGATGTGTTCGCCA
Organism: Miscanthus floridulus; assembly: GCF_019320115.1. Lineage (NCBI taxonomy): Eukaryota > Viridiplantae > Streptophyta > Magnoliopsida > Poales > Poaceae > Miscanthus > Miscanthus floridulus. The sequence continues at coordinate 40,388,458 of NC_089591.1, forward strand.
AAGACTTGGATCATGCACCGTTGGTAAGTAGCCCTTGCGTTTCTGAGGCCGAACGGCATGGTTATGTAGCAGTACATGCCGAATGGAGTGATGAAAGAAGTCGCGAGCTGGTCGGACTCTTTCATCTTGATTTGGTGGTAACCGGAATACGCATCGAGGAAGGACAGGGTTTCGCATCCTGCAGTGGAGTCGACGATTTGGTCAATTCATGGTAGTGGGAATGGGACTTTCGGGCACGCTTTATTTAGACCAGTGTAGTCCACGCACATCCTCCATTTGCCACTTTTCTTCCTGACTAATACAGGGTTAGCCAACCACTCTGGATGGAATACCTCCTTGATGAACCCGGCTGCCATGAGCTTCTGCACTTCTTCGCCGATGGCCCTGCGCTTCTCCTCGTCAAATCGGCGCAGGCGCTGCTTTGCCGGCCTGGAGCCTGCCCGGATATCTAAGGCGTGCTCGGCGACCTCCCTTGGTATGCCCGGCATGTCCGAGGGACTCCATGCGAACATATCGATGTTTGCACGGAGAAAGCCGACGAGCACGGCCTCCTATTTGCTATCGAGGGTGGCGCCGATCTTCAGTCCTCGGCCGTTGGGGACGGCGGGATCGATGGGGATGAGCTTGGCGGCCTCCGCGGGCTCGAAGGTCCCGGCGCGCCGCTTGGCGTCGGGAACCTCGCTACCAAGCTGGTCGAGATCGGCGATGAGGGTCTCGGCCTCCACGATGGCCTCGGCGTACTCGATGCACTCGACGTCGCAGTCGTATGCATGTTCGTACGTGGACTCGACGGTGATGATGTCGTTGGGGCCTGGCATCTTGAGCTTGAGGTAGGTGTAGTTGGGGATCGCCATGAACTTGGCGTAGCACGGGCGCCCCAAGATGGCGTGGTAAGCCCCCTTGAATTCCACTACCTCGAAGGTGAGGACCTCCTTGCGGTAGTTGGAGGGAGTGCCGAAGCAGACGGGTAAGTCGATGCGCCCGAGGGGTCGCGTGCGCTTTCCTGGCACGACGCCGTGGAAGGGCGCGGAACCGCCTCGGAGCAGTGATCGGTCGAGCTCTAGGAGCTCCAGAGTGTTGACGTAGAGGATGTTGAGGCCGCTGCCTCCGTCCATGAGCACCTTGGTAAGTCGGGTGTTGCCGACGATCGGGTCGACGACAAGCGGGTACTGTCCGGGGTTTGGAATATAATCGGGGTGGTCATCCCGATCAAAGGTGATTGCCTCCCGAGACCAGTCGAGGTACCGGGGGGTGGCCACTTTGACCGAGAAAACCTCCCGTCGCTCCCTCTTTCGCTGGCGCGCCGTGAGGCATGCCGAGGGTCCGCCAAAGATCATGAAAGCGTTGCGTACCTCGGGGAACCCGTCGTCCTTGTCCTCGTTCCGACCGCCGGGGCCCTTCTGCTTGGCGTCGTCGTCGGGGAGCCCGAGCCTGGCGTAGTAGCGCCGGAGCATGGTGCACTCCTCGAGGGCATGCTTCACCGGACCTTGATGGTAAGGGCAGGGCTTCTTCAGCATGTCGTCAAATAGCCTGGGGCCGCGGGGGCCGCGGGGATTCCTGCGATCCGTCATGGCGACATGGACGGCCTCGAGGACTTCCTGCTTCCCTGGGCGACCCTTCTTCTTTTTCTTAGGGAGGTGGGGGGCTGAGGCCTCGGGGGCCTCTTCCCTCCGCTTACCCTTGGAATCGGCGTTGGGGAAGATGGCTCCGACAGCCTCTTCCCCTGAGGCGAAGCTGGTGGCGATGTCGAGGAGCGTGGCAGCAGAGCGCAGGACGTTGCGTCCTAACTCTCGGACCAAGTCCCGACAAGTAGTGCCGGAGAGGAAAGCCTGGACGATCTCCGAGTCGCCGACGCTGGGTAGCTCGGTGCACTGTTTGGAGAAGCGCCGGATGAAGTCTCGGAGAGACTCGTCTGGCTTCTGGCGGCAGCTTTTAAGATCCCAGGAATTCCCAGGGCGCACATATGTGCCCTAGGAAGTTTCCCGACGAAGATCCTGACCAAGTCGCGCCAGTCGTGGATTTGCGAGGGAGGGAGATGCTCGAGCCAGGCTCGTGCTGAGTCCGACAAGAGCAGAGGGAGATTGCGGATGATGAGCAGGTCATCGTCCGCGCCACCTAGCTGATAGGCCAGGCTGTAATCGGCAAGCCAGAGTTCCGGGTTGGTCTCGCCGCTGTACTTTGCGAGGTTGGCCGGCTGTCGGAACCGGGCGGGGAAAGGAGCAACGCGTTTGGCCCTGCTGAAGACCCGAGGTCCTGGCGGCTCAGGGGAAGGACTGCGGTCCTCACCGCTGTCGTAGCAACCGCCTCGGTGTGGGTGGTAGCCCCGGGCGGCTCCATCGTCGTGGCGCCGTCGCCTGCCAACTACTTCGTGGTCACCCTGTGCCTCGCGTTGGTTCCTAAGTCGGTTGCGCACCGAGGGGGCCCTGTTGACCGTCGGCGCGCGAGCGGCCTCGGGACGGACCGAGGCATCCTGGCCCTGGTGAGGTCACGCTGTGGGTTGCTCCGAGGTGCCTCCGCGCCGGCGGGAGGCGGAACTTTCGGCCTGCTGCACCACTGCGGTCTCGAGGAGGTCGTGGAGCTCTCCGCGGACCCGTTGCCCCTCGGTGGTGGAGGGCTCGGGCATTGCTCGGACCAGTATCGCAGCTGCAGCGACATTCTGGCTGGCGCGATTAAAGATTGGGGATGGCTCTCCCCCCTCGTCGTCGTTGATGTGGCGATGGACGTCGCGGGCCCTCCCTCGGGCTCCTCCGCCCTCGCCACGCCCTTGCTGCTCCTGTTCGAGAGTGTCCCGAAGCTGTAGCAGAAGGAGGCGGTCTTGTTCGACCTTGGCCCGAAGCTCGTGGAGCTGCTCCAGGTCCGGGCGTCGATGCCCCCCGCGAACGGGATTCTCGTTTCGTGCTGCCGGGGCCTCGAGACGCGGAGGTGTGGCGTCACCCGCCCCTGCCCGGGGCGGGGAATGGTTGCCTGTCCTCTCGTCCTCTTCGCCCGCCCTTGGCATCCCGAGCCCGACGTGGAAGCACTCACGAGATGGATCGTAAGTCCCTTCGTCGTCGGAGCCGGAGTAGCCGAGGCAGTAGTCGGTTGCGGCCAAGAATTGGCGCAAAGCCCTAGGGTCGTGGAGTTCGGAGAAATCCGCCCTGGGCCATGCCTCGTCCTCGTCCGAGGAGTCAGAGCGGGTGCTCAGGTCGAGAGCGAAGCGCTGGCGGCGTTCCGAGGGGTGCTCGTGAGTGGCAGCGTAAGCGTAGGCGTAAGAGGCGGCGGCATTCCTCAACCCAAAGGGGTATGCGGACGGTGCCGTCTCCATATTCTGCCCCGTCGGGGCTGACTCTTCAGGGAGTGGTGGAGCGGAGCTAGACGACTGGGCGTCGCCGCGAGCGACCGGCGATTTTCCCTCGTCCACGCTCAGGCCAGACAGGTCCCCAGCCAGGGACCTCGTACCAACAGCTGGTCGTAGGGCATCGGCGGGGGAGGGCGTGGCGCCCTGGGCTCGCGTAGCGTCGGGGTGGCCCTGCTCGCGTCGTGCCTGGCGAGCGTGGCGAGAGCGACCGCCCGGGCGCCGCCTACGCCTGGGCTGCCGGGGCGTGACTTCATCGTCGGATGGTGGGGCTCGAGGAGTGAGGAGCACCATGTCGTACTCATGCCCTAGAGACATGAACTCTAGGCTCCCGAACCAAACTACGGTGCCGAGACGCAATGGTCGTACGAGGTCTGCCATCCGGAACTTGCTAGGATGACGAAGCTGACACGCAGCGCCCCTACCTGGCGCGCCAACTGTCGGTGCTTTGGAACCGGGGGTCCCTCAACCAACGAGTGAATTTGTGCTGCGTGCCCCTAATCCCGGATGGTGATGCAAAGAGACACAAGGTTTATACTGGTTCAGGCAATCGAGGCCCTACGTCCAGTCTGAGAGATTGATCTTGTATTCCTTGCACCGGAGTGCTCGTAGTAGGGGGTTACAAGCTAGGTGGGAGAGAGGGCTAGCCCCAGGTCTCGACGAGGGTGGTGCGGGCTGTTTGAGGCGTTCTTCTCAAGCAGCCTAGTGGAAGTGTCTAGTTCTATCGGTGTGCTTTTTCTTTCCTAGAAATGGCCCTGGTCCCTCCCTTTTATACTCTAAGGGAGGACCGGGATCGTACATAGGTTGCTACATAGCGCTTCTGCAAATGGGGTGTCGTGTCCGAGCCCTGTAGCCGGCCACTGTCGTTGTGGTATGGTCGATGGAGTGGCTCCGTCCTTGTCGTGCAGAAGTGGCACGCCGGTCATACTTGATCTTGTGCGTCGTGGGGCTCCAGTACAGCTTGATGCAGGACATGGCGGGCGACGTGCTGGTCACCGTGTAATGACATCGTAGTGGGCAGCGGCTCTGCAGATGCCTGAGGCCGAGCCTATCGTGGGGGGCTCGGCGGTTATGGACCCCTCAGGTTGCCGAGCCCGTGAAGCAAACTGCCGAGGCCTCGGGGGAGTTGTTGGCCCTGGGTACTGATTCCGAGGCCACAGTAGCCCAGGCGCGGCTCCCTACAGCCGCGTTGTCCTCGGAGCAGGAGTTGGCAGCAGCAGTGAGGCATGGTCGTCAACCATGTGCATGGTGGTTAGCACAGTGACGGGTAACCCCTGCCCAGTCCGGGGAACGTGCAGGTCATCGCGTGATGACGTCGTAGGGGGCTGTGGCTCTGTAGGTGCCGAGGCCCAGCCATCACGGGGGCTTTGGTGGACACGGGTCCCTAGGCCGTCGAGCCCCTGAGGCAAACTACCGAGGCCTCGGAGGGAATTATTGGTCCTGGGTACTGATTCCGAGGCCACAGTAGCCCAGACGTGGCTCCCCACTGCTGCGTTGTCCTCGGAGCAGGAGTTGGCAGCACAGTGAGGCATGGGTGTCAACCATGTGCATAGTGGTTAGCACAGTGACGGGTAACCCCTGCCCAGTCCTGCCTCCTGTCCCATCGGCCATTCTGCTGTACTGTGCTGAGCATGCGGTTGTCGTCAGGGGCAGCAGTTGGCTGAGTTGATGCGACACGACGTTTTGTCAGAGGGACGGGGGGAGGAAGAGGCAGCGGAGTGCTGCCGAGCCCGCCTTGCGCGAGACGGGGGGTCGGTGGCCCGGCCGAGGCCTTTGGCGGGGAATCGCTCGAGGTCGGTAGTGAGGGAGCCTCGGGCGAGTCGGGGAATCGGTCGAGGCCCGCGGTGATGGGCCTCGAGCGAGTCGGAGAATCGGCCGAGGCCAGCAGTGTTTAGCTGGTTTCGATCTCTACGAAGTCTAAGCAGTCGTTTTTTGGGTCTTGCTTAGAGTACCCCTTCTCACGGTACCCGACAATATGATTCAGCTGTAGTATTCAACATAGGTAGGTTTGGAATGTATATAACTGGATTCTTTCGGCGGGACTGAAAATCGGCATCCAACTCATTTGCACGGAGACTAGCTGCAACCTTGTCACATTCTACAAGGAGTTCCGAAAGACCAAGTTTTCTACGAAATCTTTTCTTGAAGACATTGTTCATACCTTCGCTCCTTTGGGTCGAGTTCATGTCTGCTGTAAAAGAGTCGCGATATACTGCAGCCCACTTTGCCCTCAAAGCATATAGATTTGCCATCCATGAGTTTTCCTCCAGGTTGTATTTGGCCAACAATTCATGCCATTTCTCTATGAAGTATGTCTCAGATCTGTCTTCGTACACACATTTTTTGAAATCAGATAGAAACTTGTTATCTGACTCATTCTTATCCAACTCATTCTTATTCGACTCATGAATTATGTGACTCAGATGTTTAGCAGCATTTAAGCAAATATGCCACAAACAAAGACGGTGCCTTGTATTTGGGAATACATAAGCAATTGCTCCTGCCATAGCCGCATCTTGATCAGTGAAAATTGTGCTTGGGTGCTTTCCTGACATAGCTGTTAGGAAGGTTTCAAAAAGCCAAACAAATGATTCTATAGATTCATTAAATATAAGTGCACATCCAAAAATTATTGTCTGCTTGTGATGGTTGGTGCCAAGAATCGGAGCAAAAGGCATTTCGAACTTATTAGTTTGAAATGTGGTGTCAAATGACACATCATCACCAAAGCATTTGTAATCCATGATGGATTGACCATCTGCCCCAAAAAAATTTGCTATACGGCCATCATTCTTGTCAACCTGAATAGCATAAAAAATGTAGGATCTTGTAATTGCTTATTTCTCAGGTATTCAGATAAAGTTTGTGCATCATTGGCTTCTAAATACTGTCGTCGCTCGCGACCAATCTCATTATAGCAATCCATCTTAGCAAAAGATAAGTTCTCTTCCCCACCATAAAACTCTTTCATGAACTCATAAACTTGGGAATGCTTCATTTTAGCTTCCCGTATCTGCCCAATTAGTTTCATGTCTGCTTCAATAACTTGTCGTTGGGACCTCAGCTTGTGTGACTTATTTGGACTAGCAAGATAATGATTGTGCTCTTGTATGACCTTTTGCACTGTCCAAATCCCCTCCTTGTTGATACTAAACTGAACACGAGCATCACAACTCGTCCTTGTAATGTCCTTTTATGATGACTCATTTTCTCGTTGTCCTTGGCTACTGCAAACCATATATTTCTGAGATAAACTACCATCTTTGCGGTGCTCTGTGCTGCTCTTTCTAACACTGAATCCAATCTTGCCAGCATAGGTGTTGTACATCTCATAAGCTTTTTCCTCGGATTGAAAAGTCATTCCAACTTCAGGAATAATCAAATTTTGCCTAGCTTTATTAACCACCTCCTGCAAATCAATTGCTAATTGAAGGTGTACTATAATAAAAACAAAATAGCATATGTTCTGACAAATTTGTTACTTATATGATTTTTTACCTCATCAAGTGCTTCATTCTCCACAGGTGCAGAAGTGTGTGAAATGGTGCCGATGGTCTGTACACCGGCCATAACCGTGGTGTTCTGTGAAATATAGAAGAAAATGCATTTGTTTCATCAAAAGAAAAAAAAAGAAAAGAAAAGCCCCATCAACTCGAACAGATAACCAGCGCCTGTGTTACCTGTTCGTCTTCGCGACGACCAGCAGCAGCAGCATCAATTTCTAATGCACATGAATCCTCCATGACAGAAGAAGATCCCATCGGGTCAACGGCTGCGATCCCTCCTTGGCCCCCAACGTCATCCATGTAGTCTACTGGTTCATCCACGGAGACGGCGGCGGCGGCAACTCGTCTAGGGCAAGGCACTGATCAGTGGCGGCCGCGTCCGTATTCAATGTGACTTCGGGTCGCGTCGTTCAATATTCCTCAACACGACTGAAACGAGCCGATTTGGTGCCGTCGTCAGCTGATGTGGAGCCGACGGGAACGCACGCAAGCTGCCTAGTTTCCGGCTGCCGTCCAATGCAAGGCGCGTATACGTGGCGTTCATCCGGCCGAGGGGAGCAGCAGCCGCACCGTGCGCCCGTCGCTCATACAATTTTCTTCCGTTTTTAGGGGCTTCACAAGTTAAGCTATTTTACTTTACCCTGTTTGGTAGAAAACGGTTCCAAACGGCTCCTGAAGCCGGTGAAAAAGCCATACCAAACGGGCCTAAGACTGTTCAAGATCTCATTGAAACGATGTTAAAAAAAAAGATCTCATTGAAACGGATAGAAAGAGGCGATGCTTGTACGTTGCGCCAAGGCCGGACCGCCGGAGTCCCATCGTGCTCCCAATGCCACGTCACATACCGATTCCGTGTCAGCGTGCGACAAGTGCTACCGGTAGACCAGATTTATTTCCTGCGTGCAAACAACAGTCCGGTTAATCATACGTGGCCACGGTACGGTATCATCATCAAACGGCCACAAATCGAACATGGCGGGGTCTTGACCAATCGAATCGAATCCAGACGAAATGCACGGTTCGGGATCCAATGTCTTGATCATCACCACCACTGGCATATGGGATCGGAATGGGAGGCAGGAATCCCGACGGCACGTTCGCCAGTTGATGATGATGTCTCTAAGCTGAACCGCTGAGGCTGTGTGTGGGCATGAAAAGAAAAGGCCACATGGAGGCCTGTTAGAGCTGAGATAGATCCAGGCCTGCCTAATGTGCCGGGCCTCATATCAATTGGGTCCAATGCCGAGTTTTGGGCTCAACGTTAGAGGGCCTGTGGGCTTCCACACCTGGGCCCAACAGCACAGGGTTCAAACCCAGTTGAACTTCACCTGCAGCCTGGAGGCGTAACCCACTCCCACCCCTCAAAAAAAAAAAAAAAAAAGCTAAGTGCAACTCCATCAGATTAAGGAAAAAAAACTCGGAGATAGCCCCGGATATTCCGGCTTAAGAAGATCTTTTCACGCAGATTGAGAAAACCCCCTGAATCCCTGCCCCACCTTTACACAGCGGTATTGTAGCTCTGTGAGATGAGTTGGCCACATACTTATGCTTTGGATGTGGGACAGACGATGGAGTCTTTTTTCCTCCTGATCGTTGTGGCCGAAGCCTATGACTCAAACTCTGACCATCCCAGTCAGCCGGCTGTTCTCAATCTCCTTTCTCTAAAAGTGATATATAGGGGAATAAGGTGAAAACAACTGTTCCAGCTGATCCCATTCTCAGCCCCTTTTTCTATATTTTTTTCAATCCCTCAAATATAAGGGAGCAAGAAGTTTTTTTTTTCTCAATCTCCTTTAATTTCGTTCCTTCCTCAATCTAGTGGACCATAATTTTCCTATACCTTTTTAGAGTTTTAGGGCATTGCCACTGTCTTAGCATTCAGCAAGATAAAAACATTCAATTACAACTTTTAGGTGGGTTCCACCCCCCATCACCCACAGGAAAAAGCGACAAAACATTACAACTCCAAACTTAACCGACTCTCCTTAAAGTTCTGTTCTCCAGGCTCTCAACACGGCCAGCTAACCTGAAAACTCTTCCAGACTAGCACCTCTTTGGAACATCAGCTTCCGCCACGGGATTTCCACAAATTCCCTATACTCCAAAAGTGTAGTTTCTTAATCCCTATACTCTACAATTGGGTATCCTCGATCCAGTGGAGATGCTCCGATAAGTGATCGTCTCCACAACCCCACACTCTAAAACATGGTCAATGAAACGATTTTTCATATCTTCTTTTGGAAACGAATCATCAAGGTGTGCTATGAACCTATGACAGCCTGAAGCCCAGAAGTCTGACGTACAACAAGCACATGCCTAACGCATGCATGTCAGCACATCTTTGTCGATGACTTTTACCCCATGGCCACTAAGGGCACCACCAACGCAGGCTGACAAAGCTGTTAGCCTCATAAAAAACTACAGTAAACATAAGCAAGAGAACTCCCATCCTCCCAAATCCCAATGTAGAGACATAACTCTATTGCAGCTTTGAAATGGTCTAGTAGCTTTTTCACATGATGTGCAGGTGCCAGGGACACCACCCTCCCTCCAACGCGAGACTGAGCGGTGGCTTCAACTTTTGGCCAGACGAAGCACTTGCAGCGTCTGCAAGACCACCACTCCATCCGACATGAAAGCTATCAGCAAACGTGGAGGTTGACCGTGTCGCGTTGGGGCTGCTCTAACCCGGCAGACCGTTTCACGTGGTGAGAGAAACATGAAATGTTACATGCTATATGCCACGAATCAACCATACAACGGTCTCATTTTCCCGCGCGGCCGCGTCACTCCACCGCATCCGCGCTGCCGAGAAGCGCCAGACAGCACTGTGGCCTCCCGCGGTCCGCCACCGGCGACGTCCGGGCTCCGACACAACGAGAGACACGGGATAGTCGGACGCGAAACTGAAACAAAGGCCCCCGCTGAAAACGGCCAAACCTCCCCCGCGCGCCCGTCCATCCCACCGCATTGCACGGCCGCCCCCCGGCCTGCGCGACGCAGCAGCCACGGAACGCGTCTCAGTCCACACACGCAGAACCCCCATCCCATTCGGATAGGCCCCGCACCGGCAGGCGCGCTCCCGCCCCGAGCCCGACCGGCGAAGAACACCCCCGCGGCGCGCGGTGGCGTGCGGTCGGAGCGGCGGAATCGAAGCCCCCCTCTGAAAAATCCCTTTCTTCGCCTCTCGCACGGCGCATCGCGTCTCCGATCATCCGCCCCCGCGCAGGTTCCCCCACCCTCCCCACCTTCCTTGCGTGCCGCGGCCACCTCCACTTCCTCAGTTCCCCCTCCCACTCACTCGATTCCCGATCCCAAACAGCGGCGCACGGCGCAAGCGCAACTAACCAATGTCATTTTTCTATTCGATTCGATTGCGTGCCGCTTTACAGCCACGCCTTGGAGCAGGTAGGAGAAGCCTATAATTGAAAGGACCATCCAATCATCCACCGAACTGGTCGAAGAGGGAAAAAGGGACAATCGGACGATGGAGGCGTGCTGCTGCTCGTCCTCATCGGCGCCGTCGGCGTCCATCCTCGCCGCCGCGCCGGACGCGGCGGCCCTCCGCCGCCGCATCTCCGCGGCGGCGGCGGGCGGGAGGACGCCGGCGGTGCGCCCGCTGCGCGCGTCCGCGGTGACGATGCTGGCCACCGCGGTCCCTTCGCGGCGGCGCGGGCCGGGCGTCGTCAGGGCGGTGTTCGAGCGGTTCACGGAGCGCGCGGTGAAGGCGGTGGTAGTTCTCGCAGCGGGAGGCGCGCGGGATGGGGGACGAGACCGTCGCGCCGCACCACCTGCTGCTGGGCCTCGTCGCCGAGGACCGGACCCTCGTGGGGTTCCTCGGGTCCGGCCTCCGCGTCGACCGCGCGCGCGAGGCCTGCCGCGACGCCCTGGGTAAGGCCGGGCCCGCGCAGCCGGCCACCGGGATGGCCACAGACGTGCCATTCTCGGCTGCCAGCAAGCGCGTCTTCGAGGCCGCCGTCGAGTTCTCCAGGAACATGGGCTGCAATTTCATCTCGCCCGAGCACATTGCTCTCGGCCTCTTCGACCTGGACGATCCCACCACTAACAGAATCCTCAAGAGGTTGGTGCTGATCTTCTGTTCCATACTCCTCTCCATTAAGAAACTCTGCCATCGTTTTTGGTCAATGGTATATAAATCCTAATAATATGGCCAATTAGCAACAAGACACCAACCTTTTCAGTGCCTAATAACTTAATAAGTAAGCAATCAACCTCCTTTGGAGTGTGACAACAAATGCATTTAGTTACTTACAACTAGAGCAAACAGGTAATAAGCTCTATAGACAACAAGCGACATAGCAAATTCAGCAGTCTGGCAGCTGTAAATGTAGCTACCAACCAATAGCAACGGTTGGATGTAGTTGATGATCAGGACTCTCAAAATAAACTTTCGTTCGTTGTAGAGAAAATTAGATAAAAATTCCCCGTTTTGCTTTTCATTATTAGTGTGATTTACTGGTCCACTGCATCCGTTGTAGCTTAGGAGCAGATCCAAGTCAGCTAGCAAAGCAGGCACTTAACCGAGTCCAAGGAGAGCTGGCCAAAGATGGCAGGGAGCCTGTGGGGTTATCTTCTTTCAAAGTACGTGAGAAGTCTGCCGCGGGAGCTGGCAAGTCTGCAATTGTCAAATATTCAAATAAAAAGAAAGGTCAGAGGATGAGCTGCTTTATTGGAGTCTTCCATTATTCTTGATGACAGAGCTCATTGTATAAATCGACTTGTTTTATTTATCATTTCAGAGAAGAGTGCACTAGCTCAATTTTGTGTGGATTTGACCATGCGAGCAAGTGGAGGATTAATTGATCCTGTTATTGGTCGCAAGGAGGAGATCGAAAGAGTAGTTCAGATTATATGCCGGAGAACAAAGAACAATCCAATTCTGTTGGGTGAAGCAGGTGTTGGTAAAACAGCTATTGCTGAGGGCTTGGCTCTTAAAATTGCTGATGGAGATGTTCCTATTTTCCTTGTGGTAAGATCCAGTGATGGATAACCAGAATCCCAGTCATGTTGTAAAGTATTGAGCAACAACTGCGGTTAATAGTTACTACTCATCTACATTATTTTACAGGGAAAACGTATATTATCATTGGATGTTGCTCTACTCATGGCTGGTGCAAAAGAAAGGGGTGAACTGGAAGCCAGGATTACTAGTTTACTTCGTGAAGTGCGCAAAGCAGGTCATCTGGCTTGTCCAATATAAATCACTGGATGTTGAATTTTTTTTCTTGATATACAATCTTTAATTAGCTCCCAAATTTCATGTAGGTGATGTTATGCTATTCATCGATGAGGTCCATACTCTTATTGGATCTGGAATTGCTGGAAGAGGAAGTAAAGGAGCTGGCCTTGATATTGCCAATTTGCTCAAGCCTGCACTGGCTAGAGGTGAATTGCAGGTATGGACTTCACAATATCCAGCTTACTCTATGTTGCCCTTCATGCTTTGCACTTAATGCACGATACTTCCCGTATTGACAGTATTGATTCATGCGCTGCATCATTTTACTTGCTGTCTAGATGTGTGGGCTGTTATATTGCTGTGTTTTCCAAACAGACTGTATCATGCACTATTTGTACATTAGAGATTTCCCTAGAATCATGTATTTTCTGTACTAGTGACCTATTGATTGCATAGCTTATTGGCAATGAAGGTTTACTTTTTTGAGAGAGAGAGAATGTCAATGAGGAATTGTGAAGGACAGTTTGTGGTTAGAATAGTGGTTCTTGTATTTAGGGTAGACATTCGGTTAGACTGAACTAATCAATTCAGTTCTTCAGTTTTCCTGAAATATCATGACCTAGAAAATCGCTCTTGGTTATGATTGAACTACCCAACCATTGTCAACTCAGGTTCCCACAGGCAACAAAAAAAAAGAAAGAAAGAAAAAATAAAAATCACATGCGCGCTGGCTAACACCAGGACCCATCCACTGCCCGACCGCTGTGCTGCCTGCAGGATCTGCTCCACCGCTGCTGCCAGCTGGAGAGCAAACAGGGTCGGGATCCACTGCCGGCTCTTGATAGTCCGTGGCCACGCATCCACACAGATCCAAGCCGAGAGGGAGGATGCAAGGGTTGGAGAGCTGGACTGCCGGAGGAGGCTTGGCTGCACAGGGTAGAGCATAGAGGCTCTCTGCTACTGGGTGTTAGGACCAGGCAAGGCGGGTGTGGCATTTACTGCCTGGAGGCTGGGGAAATGGGGATAGGGTGGGGATGTGGGAGGTTCTAGGGTTAGTATTGGGCTGGTTTGCTTACTGTGCTGATTTACTTATTGGGCCTCGTTTGTTTCTTTTTTTTTTTTTTTTTGGCAAATCGGTTACCCGAGGCTATGAACCGAATTACCTGGACAAAGTTCGGTTACCTGAAACTCAAGACCTAATTAGGGACCAAAAATTTCGATTTTGGTCCCGGTAATTCGGTCAGTCTTTGGTCATCTGTTAATTATGCCCACCACCATTGTATTGCTCTTGTTATACTGTTTAGTGTATGCTTTGTCACTTGAGTGAGATTCGATCTTTATGAAAGCCACATCTGCTTGAAGTAAAACAGGTTTTCCAATCTGTGATAGAATATTAAGTATTTCATGAGCCACCCAGCTGCCTGAGATTTGTTTTTCTTTCCCCGTGGTTATTCTTGTCTTTGCTCACAGTGCATTGCGTCGACAACTCTAGATGAACACCGTTTGCATTTTGAGAAGGATAAGGCTTTGGCCCGCAGATTCCAGCCAGTATTTGTCAAAGAGCCTAGCCAGGTAACTCAAATTTCTCTTCCGAAAGCCACTTGTTAGGGTTGGTGTCTATTTTCTCATATTATTAATTTTTTACATACTTCTACAGGAGGACGCTGTCAAGATATTGCTTGGTCTCCGTGAGAAATACGAGACTTACCACAAATGCAAATACACTTTAGAAGGGATCAATGCAGCAGTTTACTTGTCAGCAAGATACATCCCTGACAGACATCTTCCTGATAAGGCTATTGATCTGATTGATGAAGCTGGCAGTAGGGCTCGGATGGAATCATTTAAAAGGAAGAAGGAAGAACAATGCTCTATTCTCTCCAAGTCACCAGATGAATATTGGCAAGAGATTAGAGCTGTTCAGAGTATGCATGAAGTGGTAATACAATGTTCATGGTAGAGCAGTTGCAACTTGCAAATGTTTCATATACTGGTGGATGTTTATATTTCACTGTACATCACATTTCAGGCACTGACTAACAGGTTGAAGTATTCTCTAGATGAGAATGACAAAGAGGATGGTGTTAGTATTGAAGTCATAGGTGACAACAAGATTGCTTCGCCATCGATGCCTCCAACTTCAGTCGATGAGTAGGTTCCCTCATGTAGTCATGTCATACAGAGTAGGCTTCACATCCTGCAACTTAGAACCATATAACTTATGGTCACTCTTAACATGCAGACCTATTCTGGTTGATTCAGAGGAAATTGCAAGAGTCACATCATTGTGGTCAGGGATACCAGTCCAGAAGTTGACTGCAGATGAAACAAAGCTTCTAGTTGGACTAGATGATGAGCTTAGAAAGCGTGTCATAGGTCAAGACGATGCTGTTGTGGCCATATCTAGAGCTGTGAAGAGATCACGTGTTGGCCTGAATGATCCTGACAGACCTATTGCAACACTACTTTTCTGCGGTCCAACTGGAGTTGGAAAAACTGAACTCACAAAAGCACTAGCAGCGAGTTATTTTGGATCTGTGGGTTATGCCTTCCTTCTCACACCATTCTCTTGTTATTTATATATATGTATTACATGTTGCATGGATCATGTCTTGAAAAAGTTATTTCTTCCATTTGCAGGAATCATCTATGGTTCGGTTAGATATGAGCGAATATATGGAGAGGCATACTGTGAGCAAGCTGATAGGCTCTCCTCCTGGGTACATGGGATTTGGTGAAGGTGGAACTTTGACTGAAGCAGTCCGGAGAAAACCATTCACTGTAGTCTTGCTTGATGAAATAGAGAAAGCTCATCCAGATATTTTCAACATTCTTCTCCAAGTATTTGAAGATGGACACCTGACGGACTCACAAGTACTTGTTCCTGACATCCACCATTATATTTTTTGTGCAAGTCTTTTCAGATCTTAGAGGGCTATACTAGCCAAATCATGCACCTAGGGGCTTATACTAACCGCTCACTAAGATGATTGCAATACTTGTACTGTTTTCTACCTTGCTAATGCCTTGGTGAAATGAATTTGCCGACTCTAAAGATAGAAATAGATTTATCTAAGTTATTTAATACAAGCAACTTGTTTCGCATGGGCCTTATCCTCTCTGTGGTCTGATAGCGATGTGCATCATTGAACTTTTGCATTAACTACAGGGTCGCAGAGTTTCCTTCAAGAATACGTTGATTGTCATGACATCAAATGTTGGTTCTACATCAATCTCAAGCGGAAGGAGGAGTATAGGTTTCTCAACACAAAAGGATAGAGAGGAAACCACCTATGCTGCGATGAAATCCCTTGTGATGGAAGAGCTGAAGTCATTTTTCCGGCCTGAATTGCTCAATAGATTGGATGAAGTGATTGTATTCCGTCCTCTTGAAAAGACTCAGGTCTGTGGTTACACTTACTGTTTTGTTGATATTATGTGGTTTTGAATACCATATCACTCATTCATGGAAGGTAGGAACAAAAAATGTTAGCTTGATACAATCAGCTTGCACCTAGAATAAATGTGCATCATTTTTTTTACATATGTAGTTCAAATGAGACATTTATACTCCCAACATTTTGCAGATGATGGCTATTCTCAACCTAATTCTACAAGAAGTCAAGAGTAGGCTTCTAGCCCTTGGGATTGGCCTAGAGATATCAGATTCAATGAAGAACCTGATTTCTCAGCAAGGGTATGACAGAAGCTATGGCGCACGGCCACTTAGAAGAGCCGTTACTCAGCTGGTTGAGGATGTTATCAGTGAAGCAATTCTCTTTGGACAATTCAAGCCTGGTGACACGATATTGATGGACACTGATGCCACAGGGAAGCCTTGCTTGAGCCGGCTGAATGATCAGACCGTCCAATTGTCTGACCCCGCTCCAACAATGTGAACATCCCAGCACCCTGTGTATATAGTAGCAACTTACACATTTATTCCGTACATAGGATCCTCATCTCAGCGTGTACATAACATTCCAGTTGTTGGTTTCTCTCCACAACATTATAATGTAAGTCTGATCCTTCAATTCAATTGTACATAATTTTATCATTAAAAAAGCGTACATTATTTACATTTGGCCAGGTAACGGTACATATAATTTTGTATGCTCCAACATGTCAACCTAGCTGATGAATCTGATTATTGAACTTCAATATGCTCAGCTGGATGTAAGCTAAAAAACATACATTTAACTGTTGTTTAGACCCCTTTGGAACAAAGGAATTTTAGAGGATTCTAATGTTATAGGAATTTTTTCCATATGCCTCCTTGGGGAAAAAAAAGAATTGAAAACCACGCGTAATTCTTAGATTCCTACGGAATGCATGGAATTTCTGTATATTTTCATGTGATGCATTTAAAGGCTACATTAGAAACTTCACTGCATTTCAAACTCCTGTTTCATACAACTCCAATCCGTGGTTCTTCTATCCCTACATTCAAATAATCACATTTAATGCAAAAACTGATCAATCCTTTTGAAATTCCAACATGTGTGCTTATGTTGATAGAAGCAGCTTGTGGCATATAATCAGGGCGCAGAGCCGTACGCAGGAGTGCAGGACACAGCTTCGCAAAGGGCTGAACGATACAGAACAGAACCAAACTACCATCCAGAAGCTAAATAAAATGTGTGAATTGCAGTTTCCCTTCGATTGACATGCCCTAAACTAGTAGTAAAAAAAACTTGATTGATCAGCATAAACCAGAATACAAAAATTGGCATTCCAAGAACAGACTTGCATACACTTCAACGCAGAAAGATGTGTGCATAATTAAAGATATGAAGGCACGCCGAATTGGTGGCCTTCCAAAATATTCACGTAAGTTCTTTTTAGCGGGTGCTTTTATATCAAAATTTTACGGCTCAAATAAGACGCGTCACAGATGAAGCAAGTGGACGTATTTAATGAAGCATGGCTTCGTGGCACGCAAATGAACAATAGCGCATAGCAGGAGATGGTAGATTCTCGATATGTATGACCGGTGCCTAATTAACATGATCTGCGCACGTATGGGAGTACGCGTGCATGCTGCTAAGGCCTTTGTATGCATGGCCGGTGTCCCAGCTGTACTCGGTCTTATCTGCTCGTGAGAAGGTAAATTTTTTTGGCCTGTCCTTTCTCGCTCGCCGCACGCAATCCCACGGACCACGACCCAACGCGCCCTCCCTCACCCACAGCAGTCGGCGTCGCCGACCCCGCCCAAGCCCCAGACCCAGCCGCCGCCACAGACGCATACGCAGCAGCAGTACCAGCAGGCCCCGCCGCCGCCGCAGCAGCCGCAGCCGAAGCAGGCGGCAGTCGCGGGGGCGGGGGCGGGGGCGGGGGCGAGGGCAGCGGCGAGGGCGGCGGGGCGCGTGCTGGGGCGGCCCATGGAGGACGTGCGCGCGACCTACACCTCCGGCCGTGAGCTCTCCTTCTCCTCCACCTCCTTCGCATCCTTCTCCTCCTCCTCCTCCTCCTCCACCACCTTCGCCTCCTCTTCACCCCACTCCGCTTTCCCGCCGCCCGCTGCGATGCCGCCGCCGCAGCCGCAGGGCCCGTGCAAGGCGCTGGCGGTGCTGCGGGACCACGTGGGCTCCGTCTCCAGCCTCTCGCTCTGCGGGGAGTTCCTACTCAGCGCGTCCACGGGCGGCGACATCGTGGCGTGGCAGCAGCCTGACCTGCGGCGCTTCGCGCGGTTCGGCCACGGCGAGAACGGTGGCTCCGTCAAGGCGCTGGCGGCCGCGGGCGGGCGGGTCTTCTTCGCGCACCAGGACGGCCGCATCCGCGTCTGGCGCGTCTCCCGCCGCTCCCGCTCCCAGAACGTCTTCAAGCTCGTCGCCGCGCTGCCCACCGCCAGGGACTACCTGGGCCGGGTGTTCCGCCAGACCAGCTACGTGCAAACGACGGCGCGGCGCAGCCACCGGCGCCTCTGGATCGAGCACGCCGACAGCATCTCCTGCCTCGCCGTCGCCGCCACCGTGCACAACGCCGCGCTTCTCTACTCGGGCTCCTGGGACCGCACGCTCAAGGTCTGGCGCATCGCTGACCGCAAGTGCCTCGAGTACATCCGCGCCCACGACGACGCCGTCAACGCCGTCGCCGCCGGCTCCGGCTCCGCCGACGGCCGCGTCAAGGCGTGGGAGAAGGGCAAGGCGTCGCATTTCCTCCAGGGCGTCCTCATCGCCCGAGATGGCGTGTTCTGGAACGCGCTCGCCGTCGCCGCATCCGACCACCGGGTCTACGCCGCGGGCTCCGACGGCCACGTCGCCGGCTGGGACCGCCGCGCGCTGGACCCTCGCGTGCGATGTGAAGGCGCACGACATGCCAGTGCTGTGCCTCTGCGTCGTCAGGGACCTGCTCTGCACCTGGCTCCGCCGACAAGACCATCGGCCTTTGGCGCCGGCAGAGCGGCGGCGAGCTGGCCAAGGTGGGCGTCACTGGAGGCCACGAGGGCCCTGTAAAATGCATCCAGGCGTCCTGGTGCAGGCTCAGCAATGGCTGCATGGTCTACAGCGGGAGCCTAATATATTACAAACTGGAACTTAGATTTTAGCTTATTTCCCCAGATTGAGTTGCTTTTGTATAACAGGGATATGATGTGGTCGCCCTGGCAAGTCCTGAACGTTTTGTTGTTGGCTTGGATATTTCTGATCTGGCTGTCAAGAAGGCTAAGCAGGTATGCTTATGACCAGTAGTTGATTATCACTTATTAGCTAAGGGAAGGTATCTTGAGAATTGGCCTGCTCGATATCTTAACTAATCTCTTCTTGTTTTCCTAGTGGTTGCGCTTGATATATGCCATAGAATATATTTTCCAAGTTAATGTTAATCACAAAACGAACCATATATTGTTAAGAAATGGCAGCTTTATGGTTTTCCTGTTATGTGGATAAGGTCTCCCCCCCCCCCCCCCCCCCCCCCCCCCCCCAAAAAAAAAAACTCCTGAATTGTAAATTTTAATAAAAAATGCTTGTGTGGGCTTGATCGAACCCACTTTACAGATAATTGATGTTGAGTCTGTTTGCAAATAAAATATACATTATTCCAATCATCACACCTGTAATACAGCTTTTGTACTATACCTTTTGTCTTAAAAACTGTCTTATGATTTTAGGATAATTGTGTCTGATTGTCTTCTCCATTGGTGTACAGTGGTCAGCCTCTTTGCCCAATGCAGATTGTTTTACTTTTCTGGCTGAAGATTTCTTCAAGTGGATACCGAGCGAACAATTCGATCTTATATTTGATTACACGTAGGTGTCACACATATTATCAGTTTATTATTTTGATGGCAGCTCAAATTGTATGTATCGATGTGTGCAGGTTCTTTTGTGCACTTGACCCGAGCTTGAGGGTCGCTTGGGCAGAGACAGTTAGCCGGCTTCTAAAACCAGATGGAGAGCTTCTTACCTTGATTTATCTGGTGAGGATGTAATCTTTGATCTGTGTGTCTTTGCATGAACCGCCCTGATTCCACTCATTGTACAAATCATATGATGTTCTCTTCTTCAAACTGAACTTTAAAGTTTCAATTATCTCATTTACCCGTAATTACCAACCTAATTTTATATGTATTCTAATCCTAGAAGGTTGTGTTGTTAGCTCTTTCCATCTTTGAGGGATTACAATATGATGTACTCCACTGGAAGTTATGTTGGTAGGATACATTCTGAAGGCAATGAATAGATTATGGGGGATGTTGTAGAATCTGTATTGATGGGCCATGAGGAAAGTGAGAAAAGTGGGTGCATTGTTGATATATTGGTGTAAATCAGATTCAGAGCAGGGATTTTGCTTACTCAGTCTGACCTTAGTGCTTGATAGTTCAGAGGTACCCAAAAGCAGCCAGACACCTATGTATTCTCCATTGGTCTCATCTTCATGTGCCTGTGTGTTTCAGGGCTTTCAGAGTGAGATGGCCCTGAAAGTAATGAATGAACATGTTGTATTTTGTGTGAATCAGCTCAAGTGATTGTCATTGGACAAAGACATGATAAAAATCATAATACCTCCTGTCTCAGTATGTTTTGTCCATTTGGTGTCATTACTCTAATAGGAAAGACAAAGCAGAAACATGGAAAAGTTGAATACAAGTATTAGTACAGCACTGAACACCAAAATTAATCTGTATGCATGGTTGATATCATTAGCTTCTTGAATGGTATTCAATTGCTTTGCTCACCATGATGGGAAGTTCTTACACAGCTTCATATCATATTACATATAAGTGATCAAGAGGGAGGACCACCTTACAATAATACAGTTGCTGAGTAAGAATATCCATCCCTTTGTCATCAGTTAAAAACTTTTGTATTGTTGTTGGTAACATGACTACTTTATTTTTTACAATAAAAGGGAACCATCAGTTTTTCTAGTGTTAAACAAAAATTGTAACATTATTCTTTACTGTTGTGCTGATAACTGCCCACTCTGAAACATCAGTTATCAGAAGGTACTGGAACCGCTGGGTTTGAAGGCCATTCTTATGGAAGACAATGAGCTAGCCATTAAACCACGGAAGGTACACTTCGTTTTCTCATTATAAGTCATCTTATATAGTACAAAGACACTTCATGTTGCCCACAGTTTCTGTCGGCATGGCTTGGCTACATTATCACATTCTTAATGCATGAGCACTGATCAGCTACTCAACCGGCATCTATACCTGCAACTATGGTCACTTGATCTATTTACCTAATTATTTAAACTGTTTCTAGGGATGTGAGAAAATCGGGAGGTGGAAAAGATATGCACACCAATCATCTCTGTGAGAGAACTGCATTGGTATTTCCCTAAACAAACAAAGAAAAGAAAACTTCTTGTAATTTCGTTGCTGCGGTAATGAAATTTGGTTTTACCGATGTGGAAAAAAACGAACAAAGAACAAAAGAATAGACCATGTCGCTGCCTCAACTATCGGATGCTTTGGTGCTCCTGCTCCGTCACCTTTGGACGTCAATGAGATGCTAGCTTCAATTGGGGAGATGCATAGAGATCTCAGTTGCCTAGAGGTGTCGCCTTCAGTGGCCTAGCTATGCTACTACGTCCGTTGCTTCTCTTAGAGTTGATAGTGGTCTTGGTCTTGGTCGTGAATTGTTTGTATGTAATTGCCTAATTATGAATTCTTGATCCCTGTGAGCCGTTACAGGGATTGTGCTGGTTTTGGTAAGCCTTGGCTTACTAAGACCATTTGTTGTAAATGTTCTTTCCTTTAATGAAAAATGTGCCTAAGCGCGGTCGCGAAAAAAAAAAGAATAGATGGAAGGATCAACTTCTTACATTTTTTAGATCTACATCAGAGTTTTAGACTTGCTTTTGTGCCTGATGAGACTTCCTGAAACATGTATGTGTGCTGCCCAAGCCCAAGAAGTATGACAAGAATGCTTGACCTCAATATACTGGAATTATAATCCTTGGTTTCGAAATAGGAATGCAGTTATAGTGCATCCTATACGAACTTTATTTAGTTATTACTGATAAGGAACTCACATGGATACCTAGCACTGATACTATGCTAGGTACGTAAAAACTTAACCACAATGACAATTGCAAACGACCTTGCATCACAATATAGCTGGTATAGAAATTGCGCCGCTATTTATTTGGTGAATGTAAGAAATAACTTAATCATGTGTAGTCAAGTTGTGGACATGCCCTATGCCCTCGAAATTTGAATAAATCCGCGAAGCTTGAATATTTATTCAGCTCTTCTTATTTCAACAACTATCTCGGGCGTCTCGTAGGGTAGCGGGCGCATTACAAGGATATACAAGATGATTGATGCCACTATAGTAGGAGTTAGGATAGCAAAGATGGTCATGGTGAGCTCATCTTCATCTAAGCACATCTTGAGAGTGTCAGCTTCTTGCTTCTAACAATGTACTCCAGCTCCTGCTTGATGTTTTCTTCGATAGTCTCCAGCTTGCAGCACTTTTCTCAGGCTTCTTCTTCAAATTTTAAAATAGGTTGGCGTTTGAATAGGGTCGAGTGTGGAGTGTCTTGTTGTGAAGGGGGAGCTAGGGGGGCATTTTATAGGCGATTAACGACGGGTTTAGAGGGTGGGTGCGCGCCATTATCGGTGGCACTGAGCAGCATCGGGGGCTGAGGGAATCAGGTTTGTGGGGGACAGCAGCGGCAGCATCGGCCCAATGGAGGTGACATCACGAGCGGTGTCGTGGGGCGGTGGTGCCACGTGCGGTGGGTGGCGGTGTAGAAGAGACAGTGGCATGACGCTGAGAGGATGGCACCAGTGTGCGAGAAAAGGAGCGCGGGTGAGTGGCCACTGGCGGTGCGCGTGGCTTTAGTTTGCATGCGGTCTTAGGCCAAACATACAACTTAAAAATGAAAGCCTACACTATGTTAGTGGGAGGTCTTTAATTTGTGAAAAGGCGGCTTTAATTTGCTACCTCCTTTGCGATTCATTTCCAATCATAGCTGGTCTGCTTGCATCTGAATGGTTGCTTTTCTTGTAACCCGTTTGTTTTTTGCCTCGAAAACCCTAAGTAAGTCTAACGAGGTCTAAGGGTAAATCGACATAACAAACACAACAGATAAAGCAAAATGCACATCCAAAACGCCCTTATACGAGTACAACATACATGCACTCCCTCTCTCATCCTCGACACATCGTTTGGCTCCTACGACCCGATGGTTCTTAACATCTATGACTAAAATACAATGAAAAGATTACAACACTAGAGGATGACGATGAAAATCACTACTAACTACGGGTACATGTCCCCTAGGGCAACTCATCTACTTCGTCGGACCAAATGGCTTCATTCCTGGCCTCGGTTGGTTCTTCTTCTGCACTGGCTAAGGATCTGTCTCCTCTCGTGGTGGTGGCTGAGTGAGGGGAAGCAAGGACTATGCTTCTGATACCTTCGAGGGTGGAGGTGCTGGTGATACTACAATACCGGTTCTCCTTCTTTCCGGCGGGTGGACAGGGATTCCCTCCAAGACCAAGGGTTCTTGCCTTTCTGTGTCAAGCATCCTACGCTTGGCCCTTGTGACCAGATAAGCATCCTCCAGCTGCTGGGTGTGTCGATCTTCAGCCTCCTTCAGGGCTTCCGCCATGGTAGTCTCACGACTTTCTATGACTGCCACATTGGCGTGCGCCTCAGCGAGTTGCACTTCGAGCATCCTGGAGAAGATCTTAGCTTCCTTGGCTCGGCGAAGGCACTTCCTCAGCTCCGAGGCCTGCCGGTCATACTGCTCATCTAGAGCAATCAAATACGTGGCCAGATGTACCACAGTTGGGCTGTCTTCTTGCGTGTCCTGCCCTTGTAAAGCCTCCATGCGAGCCCTCCATACCCATCGATTCTTTTCCAAAGGTGGAAAGAACTTCATGGGGGTACGAACAATTGGCTCTTCATAGATCTGGCAAAGATGCCGCAAGGCTTTGCGGGCCACAACTTGGTAGGTGTCGACGAAGCGAAACCCGGTTGCGGTCATATTCCAGGCTTTAGTGATATCGAGGAACTCCTCACTCTTCCCAATGTAGACGATGACCTCACATCGCTCAGTACCATGTTTCTCATACTCACGACCCTCATACTCGGGGCGATCCTTGACTCTGAGTTTTTGCAAGGTGGCATACAGGATTTTGGGAAAACTCTCAGTGTTCAGGCAATAGCTGCTAACCCAAGCTCCTACCATCCTTGGTGGATGATGGTTACAAGGAAGGATCGAGTGAGAAGCTTGCTCAGGAGAAAGGCTAGGTGAGCTGAGACTCACTGAGTGGTGGTGCCAAGTGGCTAGGCTAGGCCTTTTGTAATGGAGGAGCGGTCATTGGGCCTAGCGCAGTCCACCATTTAGTCTAGCGCGGAGAACAATAAAAGGAAAGAGGCAGGATTTTTACGCGCACGAGGCGAGCAGTGTCCGAGGCCATTCCCTAAGCTATTTAGAAATTCACTCAGTAAATTTAAAAGCACTTGACATCTTCACCTACGCAGGGTGGGTCGAAAGTAGGTGGACACATTTAATGCCTCCCCTCCATGCTACCATCAGATAAAAACAAGTCGGGCAGGTGGACACATTTAATGCCTCTCCTCCTTACCATCAGATAAAAATGATTCATCGACCATGTATGAACATTTGTACTTACACATGCATCCATGCATCTAAGACACGGCTTGGTTTGTGTGCACGTTGCTCCCGAGGTGGTCGGTGGTTGGGGTTGGTCGTCAATAGGGAGAGAACGATGTGCAAAAATGCTAAGAACGGTTTCCCTATATGTTGGCAACAGTGAAAGGACGTATAGGACGTGCATTCATGCATATCCTGTTTGTGTATTATAGTGCCGCATTGCTGGCAGATACGCCATCCATAGGTGTCACACAGTGTCATATTGTGCATGACCTACTCATTCCTGTTCTAGAGTTAGGTCTGCATTGTGGCTTCGTCCTCCGCGTTCGCCCGTGGTTCACGCCTATAGTGACCCACGTGTCCTCGTACCCCTTTTCTATGCTCTTGTCGGACCCTTGCCCTGCAGTCGTACTACTCAGTAATGGCACCGCATGTCGCTCGCCTCGAACATGCGGAATTTGGTCGATTCATTCATAGTGATCCCGCATAGGAACCCTAGTGAACCGCGTCAGGACCACAGACCGCTCCGCCTTTATAAGTAGAGCCTGACTTAGCCATTGGTACCACCACTCGGCGCACTTTAGCTCGCTTAACTTTTCCTTTGAGCTAGCTTTTTGCTCAGCCTTCCTCACAACCACCACCAGAAATGGCAGGAGCCTGGGTTAGTAGTTACTGCCTGAACATTGAGGGTTTCCCTAGAATCCTGCATGCCACCTTGCAAAAGCTCAGAGTCAAAGATCATCCCGAGTATGAGGGCCGTGAGTATGAGGAGCAAGGCACCTAGCGGTGTGAGGTTACCGTCTACATCGGGAAGAGTGAGGAGTTCCCCGACCTCACTAGAGCCTGGAGTGTGACCGCAACCGAGTTTAGCTTTATCGACACCTACCAGGTTGTGGCCTATAAAGCCTTGCGGTACCTCTGCCAGATCTATGAGGAGCCCATTGCTGGTACCCCCATGCGGTTCTTTTCACCTTTGGACAGAAATCGGAGGGCATGGAGGGCTCGCATGGAGGCTTTGCAAGGGCAGGATGCACAAGAGGATAGTCCTACCATGGTGCATTTGACCACGTACCTTCTTGCCCTGGATGAGCAGTATGACCGGCAAGCCTTGGAACTGAGGATCTGCCTTCGGCGGGCAGGAGGAAGCTGAGATCTTCACCCGAATCCTCCAGGTGCAGCTCGCTGAGGCGCATGCGAGTGCTGCAGCTGCTGAGAGCCGGGGGACTGCCATGTCCGAAGCTCTGAAGGAGGC
Organism: Miscanthus floridulus; assembly: GCF_019320115.1. Lineage (NCBI taxonomy): Eukaryota > Viridiplantae > Streptophyta > Magnoliopsida > Poales > Poaceae > Miscanthus > Miscanthus floridulus. Next base: position 40,413,831 of record NC_089591.1, read on the forward strand.
TAAAGATCAGGTATGTCCATCAGCTATGGGAGGCCTATCTTATCACCAGGGCCAAGCAGAGGACGATGGCTGCTGAAAGGCAGGATGCCTCGATCTTGGAAGGGATCCCTGTCCACCCGCCTGAAAGAAGGAGGACCGGTGTTGCAGTGCCGCCAACACCTCCACCTTTGGAAGTGTCAGAAGTAGAGCCCTTGATTCCTCTCACTCAGCCATCGCCAAGAGAAGATGTAGATCCATAGCCAAGGCGGTTGAAGAATCCACCAAGCTCGGAAATGAAGATGCGTAGTTCCAAGTAGATTAGTTGCCTTGAGATGTTGTACCCGTAGTAGTAGTGCTGTTCTTCACTGTCTTCCAATATTGTACTCTTGCCGTTGTTTTCTTCCGTACTGTTGAGATCGTCCATCATAGGGAAGGTGAATGCTGTGCCGTGAATGGGAGACTGGATGTCTGTATGATGTACCCGTATAAGACCGTTTGAATATGCATTTGGTTTATTTCCATGTGTTTATTGAGTCCATCTACTCAGTTCCCGTTAAGCATGCTTAGAGTTTTCAAGGGCGATGGTAGGTGGGTTACAAGAGAAGTTGCCATCCAGATATCAGCAAACCAGTCGTGATTGGATAATATAGGACGCTGTATCGATTAATTGTGGATGTCCCAGTAGAACACTTGAATCTCTTTAAATCAAATTCGTCGCTAGATTTGAATTCATTGTCCCTTGTTGTGAAGGGAACCCTTGTTGTTTGAACCTTCCCTTGCAATACTCCCCTTATTCTGTGGTCTATGACCCCATCGCCTTCTAGCCATGAAGTTGGTAGTAGTTGCCTGGTTAATAGCTTATGGTGTCATGATGAAACTAAGGGCTCCCTGTACAGCAGCTGCCACATGGTGACGCTGCTCGCCACGCGCTGATATCGAGGTTGTTGACCAAGTACCTTTACCAAGTTACACCGCCATACCACTTTTGATACAAATATTCGAGTGTTTGAACGAGAAATCCACAACGGGTTGATGAAATAGCATTCTCTCAAAGTAAATAAGAGGAGGTGGTTTCGGAGGAAGCATGTATGTTGCGATCTTACTTCATACTAAAGTTTGACGCATATTGTGGACAAGAAAGGGAAGGAAAGAAGAACACTTGGGAAAAGTTAGCCTTGGGTAGTAGGAAATGCTTAGAAAAGGCTAGGTGGATGTCAAGTCCTAGGCACTGTGCCCAGCTCGACCACGCTACGTACGCCGGGTCGCTGTCACCGCGTGCCCCGTGGACGCCGTCGGTGTCGAGCCCATTAGCACCCTGTCCTCGCATGGCCTCGACATCGTGCCGCACTCGCCGTCCTCGTGCACTATACACTTCTCCTTTTCCCGGCCTCAAGTTCGCTCTTGATCCTCGTCCTCGTCCCTGTACCAGACCCCCCTCCCTTCTTTCTTCTTTTAGAGACACGACCACCCGCACGCCTCTCTCGTCGAGCGAATCCTCTCTCCTCTCCTTTATTACCCCCCTCCGCTCACTTGAGCTAGGGAACGCGCCATGGCCGGCTGTATCTCCACAGCGTGAACCGGCAACGTATCACATCCATGCTGTCTCCGCTTCTGGTGCGTTGCGCCCCATCTTCGTTCGCCACTATAAGATGCCCTTGGTCCTTGCTCTTCTTCTTCATCCCCATCCTTCTCGAATCCAAAGCAGAGCTACGAGATCCTGTCCTCATTTCGTCTGACTGAGGTGATGGTGTAATATAAGAATAAGGGATCTGGTTTTTGAAGAAGTTCAAGTCTACCGTTGGTTAGTTTGGTCTTAGGGTTCATGATGTTTGACTTCTCAGTCTTCTATTTCTGGATCTGTTGGTCATACGCCATGTTTTGGATAATCATTATCTTGTTGTTTCTCCATTGTCCTCGTCTATCCCGACTTCTAGAGTAAGCCTTGGTTGTGCTAGGTTGCTCTTAACCATGTAACTTTAAATTCCCAGTGTAATTTAGTGTTCGACACCATGTAATCTTTCGTGTAATTCTAGATTTACTAAATGTGTTGTAGTTCCACCTAAGGAGAGTGGATCCTAATTCACTCTTTTGTAAACCCTCGCGTTAGGAGTACTTGTGTTGAAGTTTTTGCTATTTCCACCTATAATATAATCCTAGCCAATGTTATGCTTTAAATCTAAGTGTGTTAGTTGCTTGAGCCAAACTCCATCAAATACTTCTTTCAACTAACATGTCATTGATTTACTGACCTAGAATAGGCACCATGTAATGACAACCAACCTCTATGTTCGTTTACAGTATTGAGATCAATCTTCCGTGCCAACACGATGAGAAAATATATTAGACATATGAGCCATATTTCTCAAGATTTTTCCTATACCAAGCACATCACCCAGCAGCGAAGCGCGGGCAGCAGTGGCTAGTAACTAGAAAACATATACCAGTAGTACAACCAAATACTAGTTGTCACTGAATAGCTAAATTAAACTGTTCTCCTGGCCTAATTTCTGCAACTCGAGGGGAAAAAATAACTGGCACCGTGCGGCAGTGCTGATCACTTAATTTGCTCTTGTCAACTCTGGATCTCTGCAAAATGTATAAAAAGGAGATTAAGAAAAGGAACACTAAATGCTAGAAAACCAGAATTTTTTTGTTAATCATTCCATACCTTTTAATGTGATCAAGTATGAGGAGTCTGGGACCAGGAGGGATCTTCACATCTCTGAGTGCACTGGCATGATAAACGTGTATTTCCAATAAGCACAACAACAGTTTTGTTTACCCTCAAATTATTTTTCTGAGTTGAGCGGGAGAGACTATATGGACCAAATAATAATAAACTGCATAAATCCTAGATTCTGTGGCACAAGCTGCAAAAGGACCCTAGATAAATAGCACAAACCTCAGGTTCCATTCACATTACCTGGTAATTTCACATCTTGTGCCATGGCTCAGAATTCTATAATCTAGGAATTTTAAAGAAAAAACATTTACCTGTCCGTAAGGAGGGCCAAGGTTTGATCAGTCAGGAGACCCTTCTTGAAGTTTTTCTCATAGTTCTCAAGGCCTAACTTTTGCAGCATGCTTCTTCCACGAGAATATCACTCTGTGGCTTTGATAACTTTTGACCGATCTACAAAACAGATCAAATTGGCAATGGTTAGAATGATCTACTCAAGAGTCGGGTGACCGTTTATAAAGCAGAAATTTTGCTGCAGTACTACACAGGATACAGAAGGCAAGGACTAGTAACATTTCCAACACGGAGGAAACAGCATCGACAAGACAAGACTTAATGAGCAACGAAGCAACTTCCATCAGCAATAGACATTCTCAGATTCTTACCATGAAAAAAACCACCTTGAAATACAGCAAAAGCAACACCAGTTGTAATTGCATTAGCTACTGGATTTGGTGTCCCCATTCCACTCACGATGGAGAATAGAGCCCCAGAACCAAAAGCTGCTGCCATGCTACATGCAAAAGAGAAATCGTCAATCAACATGTAAAGCAAAAAAATGATCTATAACTGAGGCAGACATCTAAACAAACATGTTGAACATAACTGCAATAGTGCAATTTGAGCACGAGTTCAAATGGAATCAAATGTGCAATCTAGTTTATTTTTCTTGAAAAAAGTTTAAGCTGAATGGACCACTGCAGCATCGCTCAGAAAAAAAATATTGCAAAGTACAAATTAGTAAGGTTAACTGTTAAGATACTTGTCATTGACTACTGGAGGCAGGGAAAATATTAAACATATATAGAAGTAAGGTGTGTACTGTACAACATACATGAAGGCTCTCATGGGACCTGCAACTATTCTTTTTGATAAAAGGAACTTGCAAATATTAACAGAACAGTAAATTAAACAGAACCCAGAAACCCTAACCTGCCCTGGACATCCTCCACTCCTCTTATTCTTCTCATAACACAAGATATGCCTGCATTCGCACCAGTCATGACCGCAAAGTTTCGTGCTTGCACCAGGGGTCCACCCGCTAAAGCCTATAATTCAAATTTAAGCATTACATAAATTGCTTAAAGGAAGTGGACGGTATTTTCCTTTCGTATGACAATTGCTTTTAGAAGCAATAGCCGATATGTGCATAGTAAAGGGATCCTCTGGGACACTTTGGCTTAAATGGAAAGAAGAGCATTTGCTTTTTGTCCTTAAAGAAACATGCCATCACATGCATAGGAAAAAAAAAAGAAGCTATCTTGCTTTTGTTCATGAATAAAGACCTAGAGTTTGCTTGCTTCCGGGGCAAAGTAAAATCAATCATCTCGACAAAAAGATGTCAACCCCGTTCGTATTTCATATCAGATATTAGACTGTCTCCAACGAGCCGGACCTAAAAACAAGAGTTTGGGTACCGCACAGTAAAAGCATCCCGGACCCAAAAACTATCACATTCCAACAGGCGACGCAAACGAGAAGACAGGCATAGGAAATAGCCAGGAGCAGCAGCCGGCGGCGGCCATAGCCCAGGAGCCCGGAGCTGTTTCTTCGTCGCAGGAATGGGCAAGAATGGCATCCAGTACGCAGTGGTCAGTAATACTGCTTTGTACTCTCTTGCAGCGATACTACCTTTTCTTATCTCCCTCGCAGGAGGCCTGACATCGTCGCCGTGGTCGTCGCAGGTGGACGCCTTCACGGCGGAGCCGTTCAAGGGCAACCCCGCCGCGGTGTGCCTCCTCGAGGACGCCGCCAAGGCCGCTGACGAGCGGTGGATGCAGTCCGTCGCCTCCGAGTTCAACCTCTCCGAGACCGCCTTCCTCCTCCGGGTGCGGGTTGCGTTGCCCGAGGAGGAGCGCGAGGCGGCAGAAAGCGCGGGAGACGGCGGCGTGGTCGAGGCTGGCCCCGGGCGGCAGCTGGAGGATGGCGAGCGGGTCCGGGTGGCCCGAGGGGCCCATGGACTGGGAGGCGAGGAGGACGTCGGGGACTGCAAGGAGCTCGTCGGCGCCAGGGAGGAGCGGGTCCGCCTCCACCGCCCGCTCTGCGAAGCGCTTGCAGCGTGGAGACGCAGAAGGACAGGGAGAAGAAGCTTATTTGCGTCCCGTGTTGGCTCTCACTCAAACTGCGTCGCTCGTTTGCCAACTCCGTTGGAGAGGTGTTTTACACGGATAAAGCACTGTAGACAACCCATTTTGGGTTTGGGTCGCATTATGGGTGATCTGTTGGAGTCAGTCTACCAGTGCCCTATTACATATAAACAGTCACCGATTTCTTAAGATTCTAAAGAAATTCATAATAACATTAGTTAAAACGGTGTGTTTCGGCATCGCAGTTCAGATATCCATTGCCCCCCAAACTCTTCACATCAAAGCGAATTTTGTAGTAGTAATATTCACTGCGAAATGGTTGCGCATAGGGACCGGGCCAGTACCTGCGCTTGCTTGAAGGAGGCCAAGACCTTGGGGTCGGCCCCAGGCAGCGGCGGCACGGGGAGAGCGGCCCCGCCGTCGGGCGCGAGCGTGCCCATGAGCCCGCCGAGCGCGGCGCCCTGCACGGCCCCGACCGCCGTGACCACGGCGGCCTCGACGTGGGTGGGCTGCTTCGCTAGCCACGCCCGCACGCCGGCCTCCAGCGACCTGACGCGGCCGGTCCACTCCCGCCAGTGGGTTGGCCATGCCCAAGCCCCGCGCCGCTGCCACCTGCGACGATGAGGATGCCATCACCGTCAGCGGCCGTCGCTTCTGGTCCGCCCTTTCCATCTAGCCAACCAAGAACTCTCGCCGCCTCTCTCTCTCCGGTGCTTCGAGGCCGTTGCGAAGGAGGTGAGGGTCTGAGGGAGCTGCTGCAATGCTGCGTTATCCCCTCCTGGCTCCTGCAGTCCTGCCCTTGGATGCCCCGCACCTTTGTAGAATTGTAGAGAGGGAGAGGGAGAGGGAGAGGGAGGGAATGAGGTGAGGGGCTGAGGGCGCTGCGAGCCCGTCGGCCTCGCCTGAATTGCGGCATTTTATATTTTTACCATTACTAAGATAGCGCCTCTTACATATTTACCATAAGATCGCTCATCTCTCGATTGTCATTTTTATTATGCCTCTTACATATTTATCATCTTTAAAAATCACACGTCTTCCTTTTACCACATTTGCTCGTCTGACACGCCACGGTGACACGACACGGTGACGTCTAGTCAGCAGGGCAATGCGAAAAGACCAGCCTGCCCCTACCTATCTGCTGAAGAAGAGAAATGTGTTTTGCAATGAATTTGTCATGGCCTTTTTGTTTGAATGAATCATCAGTTGTAATTGGCAAACCATTATTATGACATGCAAAAAAAAATTATCCATGCATAATAAGAGAAGCACATTCTGGAGGTACATTCTAGTCCTTAAAAAACGAGATTCACATTGTAGCCATCTAAAAATAAGAGAGGCATATCATGTTCATGCAAAATAATAGAGGCACATCAGCTTTAGGAAATTAAGGTCACTACATAAAGTACTTGTTTGTGGCCATTGCCGATTACAAAGGAACCAAATAGAAGCAGTTTGTGGCCATACATATAGAGTTCTTGGCCATTGCCCATTACACAGGAGAGCATGCTGATAGCTATGCCCATTTCATTACAATAGAAGGCCATGCAAAATAATGGTTCTAGCCAATTACACATATTATGAAGAGTTCAGGCTTTTAGCAAAATAAAAGCAATATTCCAGTTCATCTTCGGTCTCCATTTTTCTTTCATCCTTAGGTTTTCCTCACTTTCTTTGCCAACTGCTTCCTCCTAGGTGTCATTTTCTTCACAAGCTCAACTTGCAGTTCATCTTCTGGGAATAGGGTCCTATTCAAAACAAGAAAAGTCATGGATACAGTAACATACATAGGGACATGAACTGCAAGTTGACTCAATAGCATACCTCATAGCTGCTGTGGTTTCTTGGACATGAACTTCTAAAGGCATCATATCCACGACATCTTCCTGTGCATGAATTGCAGATAACTCATTTCTTGTAGCTTCTATTTCTTCTTTAGCTGCTGCTTGTGCTGCTTCTCTTGCAGCCGCAGCCTTCAGTTCAGCTTCCTCAGCCTCTCTCCTTGCCTTTGCTGCAGCTTCCCTTGCCATTGCTCTTTTGGTTCTTGGAGTGACTGCTTCATCACCAGCAGCACCTTTGTTTGCTTTCTTCCTCCCAACCTGGACATTACTCTTCTTGGTTCTTTTCCTGCAACAATTAAAAAATTAGTTAATAGCTATGACAATTAGTAAACAAATACAATACATGTGTTAAGAAATCACATTTTCTTGGTTCCAGTGAGAGAACATTTCCAGCTACCACCCCTGTGACCATACTCTTTGCAGTTAGGGCACATGACTTGCCTAGTAGCTTTTCCACCTATCTCCCTTGCTGATTTAATCCTATTCTTCCTGAGCCTACCTGATTCTTTCTTTTTCTGTGCTGGAGGGTACAGCTTGAAGGCCTTGTCCACCTCAGGCCACTGATTCCTATCAGTTATGTTAGGAATTATGCCTACATATGCTGCTTGAAACTTTTCCACTGAGTAGTACTGGTACACAAATGATCCCATATCAGGTTGCCTCATGCTGGTAATCATAGCCAAGGCATGTGGATATGGTTTACCAGTTATCTGCCACTGTCTACATGTGCACATTTTCTGAGGTAAATACACAACATGTCTTCTAACTTCTTCATCCTTGTAGACCTCTGTAACCTCAGCTTGATTAGGGTGGCCAGAGGAGATGTTCAAGTGTCCTAGGCCCCTTGATGCTGCATTTAGTTGATGTATGACAGTAGGCAATATACCAGGAGACAGGGCTGTAGAAATCTTCCTCCTTTTGGCAAACAAAAGCATGATCTTCTCTCTAATAGCATCAGCCATCATATGCACAGGCAAGTCCTTGTGTTCTTTGATCCAAGCATTCCAAGATTCTACCAAATTGTTGTTGATGTAGTCACATTTGATGTCATCATAGAATTTACTTCTTGCCCACAGAAAGGGATGGTGCTCTGTCAGCTATTTCTGCACATCTAGACAAGCACAGTTAGCCATGTACCTTTCTTTGTCTGAATGCTTAGTATCAAGCTCAAATTCCTTTTTTATAGCATGCTGCCTGACAGCTAGCCTAAACTCATCCATGTTGGGATAGCATGTGCCAACACTCATATCTGGATTGTCCCTGTCCCATTCGTACATAGGCTCTGCATCAATTGTGTCATCAACATTGATAACTGCTTCATTCATATCTGCTTCCATCTCTGCTGTGATAACCGGAATGGGAACCTCATTTCTAGCAGCTTCTTATGCCTCTGCTTCCTTGAAACCCATTACCTCATATACCTGTTCCTCATCAACAAGCTGTGTAGCTAATCCATCATCATCAGGATTCTCTTGTATGGTTAGTGTATTCCAATCAACTGCTACAGGCTGTTCAGCAGGAGGTGGGGGTGGTGGTGGGGAACTGCAAGTATCACCACACTCCTCTGCATCATCAGGCACATGACTTGGTCCAACATGAGACCCATTGGTGACACCAGAGACACATCTTGCTACAGAACTGCCTTTGTCTGTACATCCACCTTTGCTCACAACATCTACTACAATGAAAGCCTTCCTCTCATTCCATCTGTCCTTAACCATCTGCTGCAAATGCTCATCCCTCCTAATCTTCTACTCAGACCCAGTATCTTGGTCAACAACCCACACTGAAAGTGTTTGAAATGGCCCCCATATAATCCTTGTGGATAAATCCTCATGAAACTGAGCCAGGGTGTACTCACTGTTCCTGTCAAACCATAAGTCATGTTGCTGCTCTGCCATGTCGACTCGGTCATACTCACTATACTCACCAACAGCAACATATTTAGTGACCTTAACAACTAGTCTAAATGCAGAGCCAGGATCGATCCTGGCATAATCAGCCATAATTAAATAAATATGGAGTCAGAGAGTATCCAACCCACTACACAACTTAAGATGGTAACACTTACCAAGGTGGGCAGTCACTACTAGCCATTGTAACCTCGATTGATTGACACCACCTACTACATCAGAAGCCTACGAAGCAAAGAACAGATAAAGATAAAGTGAGCAACCATGGTTCTCACGTTAAAATAGAACTATCTAGGAAAGCTTACTCAATTTAGGAATTAACAAAATATGAAAGTAGGGCATCTCAATTAGTCCAGCCGTGGTGCACTATACTACTTTCATGAGAATCAAATCATGCATGTGAATGGAGAAAAACACTAGCTGCAGTCTGCCGTTTGAGCTATCAGTACTACACTCATATGTATCAAGAGTAAAAGTTGAAGAATGACTAACAAAAATTAAGATGTTACATTTTCAAAGACAATCAATAATAAAAACATGTTTCATTTGAGAATTATAGTACAGAACCTTTTAATTTAAGAGGAAAAACAATTAGATAAGCTTTTAAAATCTACATAAATCATTGAATTGAACTAATAAAAAATTAATTTAGAATTATAGTACAAACCTCGGCACATGGCTATATCTCCATATCTACACCCAAGGCATCACCAGAATGTCCAAATCAAACCAAATAATCGAGCAGCGGCACTTAGGCAAAGCAAGCAGCTCAGCAACGCAAAGCCGCACCAGCACAGGAGCAGGCCACAAGCAGCAGACGCATAGGCGGCGAAGGGTTTGCATTTTTGTGACTCTGTGTGCTTTGCCGGCCTACTTGAGGCCTAATTCCCTAAACAATGGCCCGTTGAACCATGACCCCATGAACCCTAACCCTAAATGCCGTGGAATGTGGGTGCAAAGGGGCGGCAGGGGGCACGTACCTTCGCTCCATCGCGGTGGCCGCCGTGGCTCAGGGACGGCTGGAGGGGAGCAGGCGCGGCGGCGGCGGGCGAGCTGGAGAAGAAGCAGGCGGCGGCGGCGGGCGAGCTGGGGAAGAAGAACGCGTCGGGCGTCAGCATCGGATGCCCGCACGAGAAAATGGACGAGCGAGCGACTGGGCCGGCCCGTTTCCTTCCCTTCAGCAAATAGCCAGGGGCAGGCAGGTCATTTCGCACCGCCCTGCTGACTGTGCGCCACCGTGTTGGGTCGTCGTGGCGTGCCAGATGAGCAATTGTGGCAAAAAGAAGACGCATGAATTTTAAAGATGGTAAATATATAAGAGGCATCGTAAGGCTGACAATCGAGCGAGTGGCGATCTTAATAATGGTAAAAATGTAAAATGCCTCCTGAATTGACTCGCGCTCGAGCTTGTTCCGTTCCACTCCCACCAAACCACACCTCAGAGTCGCGAGTGTGGATCACATGGGCCGCCGGTTTGTATGGGCCGATGAGTCATGGCACCTTGTGTTCAGACGAGGAACTAAAGAACAGCCCTTCACTGGTCAAAGAAAAATGCTCATATTCGGGAGGCGGCTAATGGACGGTTAGTATATAAACTAAGATACCACAACACTTTAGAAATGTAAGGCTATGACTTCACTCATTAGGATTAAAAAATGCTAGTGTGACTATAAACTAAAGCGTTAGAACGCGTGGATCTTAAAACAAAGAACCTTGCGATGCCGTCTGCTAAAATCGGTTGACCCAGTAACTAATATACCACAGCATTTTAGAAATGTAAGGCTATGACTTCACTCATTACGATTAAAAAATTCTAGTGTGTCCATAAACTAAAGCGTTAGAACACGTGGATCATAAAACAAAGAACCTTGCGATGCAGTCTGCTAAAATCGATTGACCCAATATGGCAAATTGGGTGATCCAGGTTTTCACGCATTGCTCCCGAGTCCCAGATAAATATCACCGTTACATGGTGGTGGATAACTAGGTTTATAAGTAGTAGAAAAGAGGTAAATATTGCAATTACGAGACGAAGAACAACTATGGCCCCGTTCGCTTGTCTGAATTCTGGAGGAATCTGGATGGTTTGGAGGAATGCTGGATGAATTTGTGAGAGAAAAACACTGTTTCGGATGAAAAAATAAGCGAATCAAGCCGGGTTTAAGGGCATGGGAGCAAAATACCGACAAAACTCTCGCTTGAGAGGGTGCTGTTAGGGCATGGGCATCTCCCGTGTGCCCTAGGTTGGCTATCAGGTCTATGACGCCATCTGTGGTCATGGAGATGAGTAGATGAATAACATGTTGAGGTTGGAAGAGACTAGGGCAAAAGGAGGCAAAAAGTAAAGGAGATTGATTTGGTTTGAGTGGGTGTGTTTCAATTTGTCTTGGCCCTTTATATCTATAGGGTGGGAAGGTCTTGCCTCATAGAAGGTCTAAAATCACACCCAAACACATCACAAACTGACCCGTTGCTCTTGGACTACCAAAACCAGGTGACCCGAAATGCATATTGGATGATGTGGTTTGATCAAAATGGGGTGGTCTGGTATATAAAATCCAATGGTCCTGACTTTATCAGCTTGTGGGATCTTCTGAGCATCATAGCTTCTTACAAGTGATCCACATGTCTGTTTTGATCGTCTCAATGAGGGTTATGTTATCGTGAACTCCGATATGCAGGTTAGCCTCATTTCGATGTCGTTCCAAGGGCTTATTTATGTCAGTGGTGCAACTTAGCTAAAAATGCATGAGAACGATGAATACGACCTGCAAAAACCATGTTGTCATACCAAACTTATAGAGAAAATAAGCATTAGCCCTGAGCATGCCACTTTGCGAACATATACCCCCTCCTTTTTTTGGTAAAGTTTGCATACAAAAAATATATATCTGAACTAAAACTATTTAAGGGAGATGATTATCACCTAGCTTATCAGCCATTTTTTTATTCTAAGGATGAAAGATTTTATCGGCCATGTCATCCAAATTTGCTCAAGATGATGACTTCACCTTGTTGTTTGTACTTATATATATGTTGTGTGAGGTACAAGTATGAATATACACCATCTCGGCTGTAAAATGTTTAAAATACAACTTGATCTCACTCTCACACCTTTAGACAACTATAATGCACAAATAAATCATTTTGCTATCACTATAATTGGTCTATGCAAGACTTGCCATGTTGTACACAAGCCAACATAATGTTTGAATATAGCATTTGTGTGCCACTAAGACCATAGTTTGAACATGGTGAATGACTTATAAGGGAGCATAAAAAATAATGATATAAACAACTAAAAAGTTGGATAGTAGCACACTACGTTGTAACCCAGCCTGCTATAATAAAAGCACTCCTCGACACCTCACCCGAACCAGATGGCCTCGTTCTACCCAAAACACAACACTGATTGGGGCAAAAATGTTTTTGACAATGGAAAAATGTCCTCTTATGAAATCTTTACCAGATACTTCATATGTCAAATCATCAACTATAATATTCTCATGCCTAGATATGTAAATATATATGTAATAGATGGTTGTAAGGAAACTAGACCCCATGGGCCATCAAGTTTGATTTTGGTGTTTGATGAACAATATGATCATTTGGACTAATGATGATGTTTGCTAGTACACAAGGGTGATCTTGGTTATCAACACACCAAGACACAAAGATGGAACCAAGCCGGACACGAAGAAAAGGACAACAATGCATGCTGGTTGCATGCACTGGATTGGTCAAACTTGGCCCCCTAGGGGCACCGTGTACTATACGGTGGTAAACCCTAGCAAAGAGGCATCTAGAAGGCATCAGATTGATCTGGTAGTGGCGGCGACGAAAGCAGTGGACTATGCGCTTGTATTGTTCTAGTGTAGTGTTGCACTCACTAGATTGGTCCATTGTGAACAGTGAAGGGGCACCGGACTATAACGGTGGTGACCAAAGAGGTTTCAGAAGCAAAAGAGGGCATTGGATTGTTCTGGTGATGGGCACCAGGCTATGGAAAGTGCAAGGTTAATAATATAGTCTACTGATGGTCGTATATACACTTATATCCAATCTATTCAGCTTAATTACTTATACAATAGTTTTTTGTGAGACCTAGTTACAGACGCAGATGCTCACATACACGAGCGCACACTCACCCATATGAACGCGCGCACACACACACCCTACTCCTATGAGGATCGTACCTTCGAAGAACTGAGTTGGATCGGCAAATCTGGATCGACAAATCTCGATATTGAGAAAGTCAGCATAGGCCCTCGCCGTTGACGGGCACGTCGCCTACCACTAAAAGAATAGTGCCGTTAAATCTCCTGGAATAAATCTAGAAAAATGGGAGCACCCGTGTCAAGTCGAAAACTTAAACCCGGGTGGACAGGTTCCACCACAAGAAACCAAACCAGCTGAGCTACACTCAATTCACTGCTTATTATACAATAGTTAGCTCACCTATGGGCAATTTATTTCTCTCTCAAAGTGTTTTTATCTTCTCTTTGCTCTATCTCAGCATCCAGCTCATTTGTAGCCTTTATTGTACTTGTTTTTGGGAGAGAGGAGGAGAGAGAAGATCTCTCTAAATATAAAAGAAAGAGTCTGTCTACCCAACAACCATGTGTTTCAGCAAAAGGTAGCACATGGTTGTTTGCTGGCTGCAAAACACACAATTTGTAACGGAGGAAAAACCATGTGTTTTAGCACAAGCTAGCACATGGTTGTTGGTTGCTTACATAACACATGATTTCCAACAGAGAAGAAACCATGTGTTTTAGCACAAGCTAGCACACATTTATTGCATGTCTCTAAAACAATGAATTTTTAAAGAAGGGCCACGTAGAGAAAATCTATTATAATTTCTATACAACCAAAGTTGGCCTATTAACTAAAATGACAAAATGGCCCAATTAACAACAGCAGCCCATAAGAAAAGCCCCAAACCATGAATACATAGGAATATAACTAAAATTACAAATTGACCCATTTAATAGCAGCAACCCATAATAAAAGCCCAAAACCATGAATACATAGGAATATAAAGACTTGGGAGAGAAGCCAAGCAAAAATAGATCTGCGTGGGGGAAGCATCTGCTCTACTCAGGGAAAGGGGGAGACATCAGATTGCAAAGAAGAACATGAAATTTCAAGAAGAACTACAAGACTGATTCATACCTCATCAGCAAAGGTTAGTATCCCAATCTTTTGAATCTACTTTCTAAAAAAGCAAAAAAAAAACAATAGCAACTTAGATCCAAGACTAGGAGAATGTAGATCCATGGAAAAGACATTCAGGATGGAAAAGATGACCTGCTGCTTGTGCTTGCTACAACAGCAGGGTGTGACCCTGGTTGCTCAGCAGATGACCTGAACAGGAAATAAATAACCATAGGAAAACAGCCCACGACAACCAGAGCAAAATATTCATGTTGAAACTAAGAATGTACAAACCTGAGGACAAAATTGACAAGACTGTACTGCCCGTCTATATGAATCTTCAGGTAACATAGTTCTCCAAACACTGCAACGATGGCCTTCAGCTGGTTAACTACAACGCAGGGATCTAACCCCTCCACAAGGACCTAGCACAGAAGTAAGGTTGAACTTAGGAGAAACCAACTCCTTACAGGTAGGACGTAGGAACATTATGAAAATCACGTACCATTGAGTTGTCTAGATTATTCCGTGAGTCCTACCTTTCTGGGATGCAGCAAACAGCAGCAGCTACAAACAAATGTAGGCAACTATAAGTTCACAATGGCTGCATTTATATATAAACAAGGATGTCATCACAAGGCAGGTTGGAGTAATGTTGTGCTACATCGTTAGTAAGAAAAAACTATGATTGGTCTATCATGTGAATATTCAAGTGCAGTATGTGCAAATACAGAAAAACTACGATAGGAAAAGAAACATCTCCTAAAAATGAAACGTGAAATTGATTCTACTGCATGGTGCAATTGTATAACAAGTGCCAAATTCGTCTTCAGTAGCTTCTAGAACTCAAGGGCCAAACTAAAAACAGCAGCCAAGCTACTGCTGGGACTGCTGTGATGTTCCTGCACAAGACAAGCATAGCCACACCACTCAGCAATCCTCAACTAATCCTCAACTAAAATTACAAATATATCTCTTTATGCATTTGCTATATTCCTATTGTAAATAAATTATAAAACAAAAATAAGGAAATTGCACATTTGACATAGTGCAACTTGTACTCGCTGCTAATGCAATTATACTGTACATGTATACAATTTAAAGATCCGGCTCATGCAACTTGTACACACAAAGCAGGGCAAAGGGGCAGAGATCAGATCGAAGAGGAACCACAAACCTCAACAGCCAAGGTTAGTACACCGATCATTTGAATCCAATCTCATTGTGTGTGTTAGATGTATGGAATATGTAATGATGAGAAACCTTCTAACTGTCAAAACATCAAATATGGATGTTATAACAGAACATGAATCTAGAAAGAAGAACAAGACAGCAAGAAATGTCAAAGGCACAATATCAGATTCAGAATTATGAGGAAATGATTCGCCAAGAATAAAGCAACAATGATGTAAAATTACTCCTAATTCAAAACAGTTGACACAAATAATAAATAAATGAGAACTAATGGTTTCTTCATTTTTTTTGCAGGTTTCAATTGCTTCTTTTATGTAACTAATACAAGCACCAGTCGAGTTTGATCAACTACTTGAGGTAAGAAACACAATTCAATGATGCAATGAAAAAAGAAGAATCTGATAAAAAGCTATATAAGTACTCAACTACTTGTTTTTTATGAAGCAGAATAATATGTATGTCACAACAAGTAGATGTGATGATTATCCAACATCAATAAACTCACAAGAAGCAATTAAGGAAGAGAGGCATCATCAAACATCAGTAGCAGCAACCACAACCACATAGAGAGAGAGAGAGAGGCATTAGCAAACATCAGTAGCAGCAAGCATTAGTAGCAGCAGGCAAAAGCAGCAAGCAACACCAAAAACAGAAAAAGGGAGCAGCAGCTCCAAAAAGCAGAAAAAATGGCAGCAGCGGGTCAAAGCGGGCTGGCACAGGCATGCCACAACTCTGAGTTCAGGCACTTGTGCTCCTCCACAGCTGCAATGGCAGAAATATTTGTTTTCTTTTGAGAACAAGTTTCAATACAACAAGTTTCTTCAGCAATGAAATATCAACTGGTGACATGTGCTTTTGCCAACAACAAAAAGAGGAAATAGGCCCAGAGATTGCAAAGACAAGATGGAAAAAATTACCAAGTTCATGCACCACTATAGTACATGTCAGCCGCAAAAAGGACCATAATTAGACATAATGCTAGAGCACAACACCAATCTCTAGCTCTATTTCCACCTAACGCTAGAGAATTATACGAATCGAGCAAATCGAACCCACATTAGAAAAGGAGATCTGATACAGATGAAGAAGACATATGTTCAAAGAGAGAGCAACCACACACCAGACAACGTTCTCAGAGCTACTCTACGAGAGCTCCAATAGCCTGCATGAAATCGCCCTGGTATCCTCTCCTTGCTATGGAGCCACAGAGGAACTCTGTTTGACAAGGATGTGTGGTTTGAGAAGGTGAGCAAGTGTCTTTGTTGTCTGTGCTGGCACAAAAAAACAATAAATAGATTACAATTTAGCTATAGTATGACAAAGACAAAAAAAACTAAAATATATAGACACAAATCACAAATAACAATTTTTTCTATAGAAAACAAGGACAAAAATGTTTTCTGTGTTGGCACAAACCACAATAAACATATTACAATTTTTATCTATAGAAGGACAAAAACAAATAACTGAAATGTGTTGGCATAGATCACAAAAAACAATTCTTTTCTATGAAAAGACAGGGACAAAAGTGTTCTCTGTGCTGGCACAAATGACAATCAACAATTAACCCAGATGGAATCATTGCCTTTCTATGAATGGGGCAATCCAACTATGAAATCCATGGATATGCTCTCCTATTTCCACTCGGGAACGTCAAGAGGCTTTAACAATCATGCAGGCCTTTGATGTTCAGCCTTAACTCTATTACAGGTGTCACATCATGCCACATGTCCTGCAATGTCTATCTTCATGCCTTTCCACCAAAAGTGTTTCTTCAAGTCTTGATACATTTTTGAACCTCCAGGGTGAATACAGTACTTAGAATCATGAGCTTCTAACAGAACTTCCTCTCGTAGTGTTGGATTGGAAGGGACATAGATTCTGTCCTTGAACCAGATGGTTCCTTGTTCATCTTCATAGTGGTTGGTCTTGTAGCCTAGTTTCATCAAACCACGGAGATATTCGATCTCTTCACAATTTTTCTAAGCTTGACGAATGCGATCTATGAGATCATACTGTATGCGGAGCTCATTCAACAAGCCATGCGGTAGTATCTCAAGCTGGAAATCTTCAATCCCTTCCTTGAGCTCAGGTGGTATGGATTCAGTGATCAAAGTGTGACAGTAACTCTTGCGACTAAGAGCATCTACGACTACATTAGCTTTTCCTGGATGATAGTGAATTTCTAGGTCATAGTCCTTGATCAATTCTAGCCATCAGCGTTGCCTCATATTCAGATCTTCTTGAGTGAAAAAGTACTTCAAGCTCTTGTGATCAGTGTAGATATCACACCTGTTGCCTATCAAGTAGTACCTCTAGATCTTCAAGGCATGCACAACTGCTGCGAACTCAAGATCATGAGTAGGGTAACAGTTCTCATGTTCTTTCAACTATCAAGAAGCATAAGCTATCACTCTTCCACCTTGCATCAATACATAGCCAAGTCCTTAACGGGATGCATCACAATAGACCACGAAATCTTTACTGATATCAGGTAATGCTAGCACAGGAGTTTTGGTAAGCGTCTATTTCAATTCCTGGAAGCTTTGCTCACACTCGGGCGTCCATTCAAACTCCTTAGTCTTCTTCAGAAGGTTGGTTATCGGACGGGCTATCTTGGAGAAGTTTTCAATGAATCGGCGATAATATCCAGCCAATCCCAAGAAACTTCTGACTTCTGTCACATTATGGGGTTGATCCCACTCTTTCATAGCTTCAATCTTGGCTGGGTCAACTACGACACCTTTAGCTGATAGTACATGGCCTAGGAAGGCAACTTTCTGTAGCCAAAACTCACATTTACTGAACTTTGCGTAGAGCTGATGTTGGGCTAGTTTCTTAAGCACGGTTCTCAGATGATGTTCATGTTCTTCGTTGGTGGGTGAATAAACAAGGATGTCATCAATGAATACTACCACGAACTTATCTAGTTCATCCATGAAAACCTTATTCATCATGTTCATGAAGTATGCGGGAGCATTTGTGAGTCCAAAGGACACCATAGTGAACTCAAACTACCCATACCTAGTCACAAAAGCTATCTTTGGGATGTCACTCTCTCAAATCTTCATATGATGATAGCCAGATCTAAGATTAATCTTGGAGAAATACTTGGCACCTCAAAGCTGATCAAGCAAATCATCAATCCTTGGTAGGTGGTACTTGTTCTTGATGGTGACTACGTTCAAGTTCCGGTAATCAATGCACATTCTCATTGAGCCATCCTTCTTCTTAACAAACAAAATAGGGGATCCCTAGGATGAAGCACTAGGTCTGATATATCCCTTCAAGATGAGCTCATCAAGCTATTTCTTAAGCTCGGCCAGTTCATCAACTGACATGCGATAGGGTCTCTTGGCAGTGGGTCCTGTTCTTGGCAAAAGATCAATGATGAACTCTACATCACGGTCTGGTGGCATACCCGATAATTCTTCAGGGAATACATCGAGATAGTTTCTGACCACAGGCACATCATGAACTGTCTTCTCCTCTTTTTGTGATTCTGAACTCGCTTTAAGGGCACATAGGATAGAGGTGGACTTTCCGGACTGAGGTTCACATCTAATAACTTGGCCTGATGGGTGGGTCACTTAGATGTATCTAGGTGAACAAGATATGATACCTCGGTGAATGGTTAGCCAATCCATACCTAGGATGACATCTAGGCTCGTGGAAGGTAACAGGGTCAGGTCAGCTTTAAAGATAAGACCCTCAATGGTAAGACTCACTCCCTTACAGATGTGGGTGCACTTTAGGTCTCCTAAAGGTGAGCTGGTGATGATAGGCTTTCCACCTGGGATTATAGGCAGGTCATGCTCTCGTGCAAACTTGGATGATATGTAAGAACAAGTTGCTCTAGAGTCAAATAGAACTGATGCAGTATTGCCATTAACTAAAAACATACCATACACAACGTCAGGGGCAGCCTGTGCTTCCTCGGTGTCTAGATGGTTGATTCGTCCACGAGTAGCAGATCCCTTGAACTAAGACTTCTGAGTGGCTGAGTTCTGAGGGCACTCAGCGGCTTTGTGACCCGGTTGGCCACAAGCAAAGCAGGTGAAAGGCGCACCGCCTATAGGGGTTGATGCGGGTGCCTTCTAGTTTCTAGTGCTTGGTGCAAAGCGGTTCTGTGCTGGGCGTTCACTCACTAAGCGGGGACGGTTGAAATGGTTCTGAGTGTTGCGGTCCTGAGCATAACAGTCCTGGGTGTAACGATCCTGAGTAGGGTGGGAGTATCTGGTGGTGTATCCTCCACCACCCCTACTCGATCTAGGGTTGTCATCCTTGTTGTGGTGAGGGCGTTCCCTGGATGGTGCATCTCTACGGAACCTCTTGCGATCACGGCCACGGAAGGACTCCTCAGGCTTACGCTTCCTCTCCATGTACTCCTCTCCAGCTTCAGCATGGTCCTTCTTGATCTAGATGCAGCGATCCACCAGAGCACACAGCGTGCTACTCTCAATACCACCAAACTTCAGCTTGATGTGCGGGTTGAGTCCCTTGCGGTAATAGTATAGCTTCTCCTTCTAAGAGTTCACAATATAGGAAGGTGCATAGCATAGAAGGTTGGTGAAACGAGTAGTGTACTCAGTCACCCTGTCCTTTCCCATCTTGATGTTGCGGAACTCCTCAGCTTTGGCCTCCATGATACCCTTGGGAATGTGATACTCAGTGAATGCTTCGACAAACTTGTCCCACAAGATGTTGGCAGGGTCCTCATGGGAATCACTGAAACTGTCCCACCAGGCACGTGCTGCACCTGTGAGCTGGTGTGTGGCAGCTCCAACACACTCATCGTCGGTGAAGGTGGTGAGGTCGAGCTTCTTTTCCATCTCCTTGAGCCAGTCATCGGCTACAAGTGTGTTAGGGTTGGTGCCATCATAGGTAGGTGGCCTCAGCTTTAGAAATCCCTCCAGCTTCCTTTGGAAGTCATTCTGCTGACCTCCCTGGCAACGGTTCGCTCCGTCTACAAGAGCTGCAAGAAGCTAGGTCTGTTGTGCCATCACCTCTGCCAGGTTCGGTGGTGGTGGTAGCAGAATGTTCTCCTTAGCAAGCGGTGGGGTATTCTCTAGGTTGAAGGGTATCCCTCCACATCCACAGCCATAGCCATGGCCACAGTTGTTGCCACCACACCCCCTATTTGGTTCGACTGGTTTGGGGGTGGGCACACGTCCATGGTTCATTAGGCGATCAGATCGGTGGTTCAGCATCTATAACATGGATCGTAGGAATTTTAGTGTTTGTGCCATAAGTGCTTATAATTCAGTATGATTACGTGATTTTGACAATTTTAAAGAAAAACATTTATATTATCCAACACTCATTACAAAGAAGCAATAAGATCCATAAGATGCAATAAGATCCAAAACATTCATTACATGAGTTTTATTACATAGCATCATCTCCAGTAGCTACACTTGGAGACTCGCGAGAATCGTTCTATGCATAGTGACTCATATTACATCTCATAAGGGGTACAACTTATGAAAGCCACTGACATGACTCATGACCACACAGGGTCATCTACTCTAACTCATACACCGTAGCTAGGACATGACTATTCTCGATCTTGATCTCCTCGTCAGACTTGTGAAGTCAGGACACGTACTTCAAGGCCTCAGTGAGCTCCTCAGTAGGCTTGGCTCTATGTAGGGTAGGGCAGGCGTCTAGGTTGAGGTGAGTCTAGGCTAACCCAAACTCCTCTATCCTAGGCTTCGTCTTGCTGTGAATCTCCTTGGGTAGCTGATCCCACATACCCTTCATCTCCCTAAGGCGCTTCTTGTTAGACTTCTACCAAGCCTACCAAGGCCTCTCACACTTGTCCTATAGGTACTCGTTCTGCCTGAGTGCCTTGATTAGGTGACCCTGGTTGCAAACAACCTTCTTCCTAAACTCCTCTAGCTTCTAAGTCATGGTCTTGTTCTGAGATTGGATTTTTAGCATATCAATCTCCTTGGACCTCTCTCTGTCTCCTCTACGGTTGAACTCGGCCTTCTTGTCGTCCAACTCTCTCTGCAACTCCAAGACCTTGCTATCGAGGTAGCAGTTCCTGTTGCCTAGGTCGGCGGCTTTGTCCTATAAGTCTGCGACCTCGGCTCTATGGACTTCTTCATGACAGTTAAGCTCGTCCTATAGCTTGGCAACTGTCTCAAGTAGACTAGCTCGCTCCTATGCTCCCTGCGAGTCTCACTCCTTGTACTCCCACAGAAGGGCCTAGTCCTATCGTCTCCTCTGCTCAAGCTGGGTCATGTACCTATCCTACTCTAGTAGGTGGATAGCCAAGACGCGAAGGCATCTGTCCTCCTCAGCAAAGATAACTCCACCGGCTGTGAAACTCTGCTCACTAGGGGTAAGGCTGAGGTCGAGGGCCTAGGGAAGTAGATGGAACTCTATCATCTTTAGGTGCTCGTAGTGGTCCCTCATCACTCTGCAAAGTGCCTTGTGTGAGACAGCATGCAGTCCCTCCTTAATTATGTCCTCTATAGTCAACTCGGTGAAAGCTGGGATAGAAGGTAAGGTAGTGCTAGCTAGGGAACTCAATTGAGGTGACAACCGGTCCTTCGATTCCTCCTTCCCGAGCTGACTTTCCAGTGCAGGTGACCTAAACAAGCTCGTCAGGGACTCCTAACATGATGAGAACTTAGCAGAGGGTCTGTGCGAAACCCCCAAGCTCACGTAGGTCGAAGGTAAGCTTGGCGTGGTCCAGAGGTAGCGGTCCTATAAGCGGCCACTCAATGTTCGTTGCCATCCGCGTGTTTTAAGGAAACATGTGTTAGCAGGTCAATAGATAGATAAGCCTTGCATAAAAGTAAATGTAGGGTCGGTATATAACCAAAAGAAGGGTTGTTCACGTCCTATTCTATCATCCATTTCTAAGGGTTTCGTCCTAGGGTCAAATATGGCTCTGAAACCAACTGAAGTGGCCTGATTTCTGCGAAGGGAAATCCCTAGAGTCGAAGTGTATTATGACCGTTGTAGATCATATTACCTAAATTCTAGTCGAATACCACATCCATCAGAGTACAAATAGTGCGGAATTACATAAATTATTACATCGCCGTATTGGCGGAATCAAAAGTATCATTCATTTAGAATAGCTTGAAGATAAGATCACCAAACTCGAGCATAGGAACGAACCCCTCAACCATCAAACTCTTCAGAGCTATATTCCTTAGCAGAACCTGTGTGCCAAAATTTATTAGTACGATTTGTACTGGTGAAAGCTCTAGTTTGGTTTTGGTGAATTGATGAAACCCTAAGTGCTAACCTAGTTCATCAAGTGATCATGAGATAGGTAGCACACTTCAAGTAGAGAAGCAAATGAAGATCATAACATGACAATGGTGATAGCATGGAGATGATCAAGGGCTTAAACTTGAAGAGAAGAAAGAGAAAAACAAAAAGCTCAAGGCAAAGGTATAACTTGTAGGAGCTATTTGTTTTGGTGATCAAGACACTTAGAGAGTGTGATCACATTTAGGTTTGATAGCCATACTATTAAGAGGGGTGAAATTCGTATCGGAATGTGGATTATCAAAGTGCCACTAGATGCTCTAACTCATTGCATATGTATTTAAGATCTAGTGGAGTGCTAACACCCTTGATAATATTTGTGAAAATATGCTAACACATGTGCACAAGGTGTGTGTAGGGTTGAGATGGGTTTGGGTCCCTCTCTAAGTGAAAATGAAATGCCTATTTTCTATTGCGTCGGATGCAAATTCTTGGTGGTTGGCACATTAGAGCAAGGGTGGAGAAGATAGAAGTGAGAACAGAGCTGATGCCAGCGTCGGTCTAGTGACCGGACACTGAATCTAGAAGCACCGGACGCTAACTGCCTACGTCCGGTCACGTTGACTGTCGGTACAGTGGCTAGGGTTTACCACCGGACGCTGGCTGTGTCCGGTCGAGGTGGACCAGACGCGTCCGGTCGAGGAAAACTAGGTTTTGACCCTTACTGTACTCGACCGGACGCTGAGGTTCCAGCGTCCGGTCAGTTTTAACTGGACGTGTTCGGTCGAGGTCGGTACCTTACTGGAAACGACCGGACGCTGGGGGTTTAGCGTCCGGTCAGTTGAAGCTGCTGCATCCGGTCAACGTCATAGCCGTTGGAATCTGATGAACAGTGTTTGAAGGTGATGACATGTGGCGTCCATCTGTGGACCGGACGCTGAGCCCAGGGTCCAGTCAGTATGACCGGAGCGTTCGGTCAGAGCGTGTTTTGCCTAGTGAAGGGGTATAACGGCTCTATTTGATTGGGGCTCTATTTATAGCCCCATGGCTGGCTCAAGGGACAACTCTTACACATTTTCATTGATATAGCAACCTTGTGAGCTTAGCCAAAGGACTCCCACTCATCTACATCATTAATTCATCATCATAGTGAGATTGGGAGTGATCCAAGTGCATTGCTTGAGTGATTGCATCTAGAGGCACTTAGTGATCGTGTTTCGCTGTGGATTTCGCTTGTTACTCTTGGTGGTTGCCGCCACCTAGACGGCTTGGAGCAGCGAGGATCATCAAGCGGAGGTGGTGATTATCTCCGGCTCCGATCGTGATGATTGTGAGGGGTTCTTGACCTTTCCCCGATGGAGCACCAAAAGGTACTCTAGTGGATTGCTCGTGGCTTGTGTGATCCTCATCTTGTGTTGGTTGTGCGACACCCTATTGAGGGTTTGGCGTGTGAAGCCAATTAGCGTGTGAACCTCCAAGTGAGTGAATCGCCACAACGAGGACTAGCTTGCCGGCAAGCAAGTGAACCTCGGTAAAAAATCATTGTGTTCATCATTGATTCTGAGGTGATTGGTCATCATCGTTATTCATCTTCGTGATTGATTGGTTCATTCATCTACACGGCGGTATAACCCTCTTGATCACTCTCTTTACTTTACCGCAAACTAGTTGACAAGCTCTTTAGTGTAGCTAGTTGTGAGAGCTTGCATGCTTGGTGTGGCTCTTTAGTTAGCCTTTGAGAGCACACTAACATAGCATAGTGTCATTGCTCTTGTGTGAATTGACACTATCTAAACTAGAATTGTGGTAGGTGGCTTGCATTTTGAGTAGGCTAGTGCAACACTCGCTTCGCCTCATAATTGTCTAACCATTTGGTTAAGTGTTGTTATAGAAATTTTTATTAGGCTATTCACCCCCCTCTAGCCATTAGGACCTTTCAAATAGCCACTCCCACCCTATGAGCATTGCTTTGTGGAAATTGGATGCAAGTTGGATATAATCAAAAGGAACCTATAAGGCTGGGGTTTCCTATGTATTAGCATGTCAAGTATATAATAGTATAGTCAAGTTTTAACATCATTCCCACACACATTCCACCCCATTTCCGTCCAGAGCCAGGTTTCGATCCTGGGATCGATATTCCACCATCTCCATATCATCACCATTCCATCGCTCAGTCAACAGGCCAACTCCCTCTCGGCACTGTCTCATGGCCCATAGCCCCTAGCTATGTCCGACACTCTCTCACAGGGAAAGAAGAGAAGGACTCATCTTGCTATCTAGTTTAAGCAAAACCTAGGAAAGGTCCATAGCCGACAAGTCAGCACATGTATCGATCGATCAACCATACACTCTACAGAGGTTTTACATAACCACAAGATCTGCCTTTTTTGCTGACCGTCGTCAACTGGGCTGATTCTGGCCGCTTGCTAGCCTAGGATAATGCCACTCTACCATTCAGC
Organism: Miscanthus floridulus; assembly: GCF_019320115.1. NCBI lineage: Eukaryota > Viridiplantae > Streptophyta > Magnoliopsida > Poales > Poaceae > Miscanthus > Miscanthus floridulus. The sequence continues at coordinate 40,438,656 of NC_089591.1, forward strand.
CCTGGTACACCCCAAGTCTAGTTTGGGGTGGCTGAAACTATGAGTCATGAGCCGGGTCCACAAGGTCTCCATAAAGTCTCGAAAGGGTGTGGGGGAAATCCTCCATGCCCCGTACCTCCTTACACTGTCTGTTATCAACCTAGCAGTAGTGGCAATATCCTACCAAGTAGTCCGGCTGTCCCACACCATATAGGACGAGTGGTACGTAAGGCTTCCCGGTGAATCTAAGTACTAGTAAGTCCTTAGGGATGACCAAGCCAGAATATCTTCATCAGGGTTTCCATTTACCGTGCCACCACAGCACCTCCACCCCGGGCTCCTCCCATCACAGGTTCACACTCAGGACCACCTCATATGCCATTTACCCACCATAGGTATCTATTCCAGGGGTGCCCAGGTAGCACCTCATGGAAAGACTTGCCCCAGGCTCGTCGTATACTCCAACTTGGTCGACACAACCCTCACCCTCCACACACCCAAGTCACACACGCAGCACTCTCCCCATAGTCCAGATAACTCCAGTTTCCACCACACATCAATATGGTTTATTTAAGCATAGTAGAAATAATAAGTAGTGAAATATAGCAGCAAGCATGTGACTTAGCCTAACAGTAGGGTGAGCAGGGGTAAGGTTGCAGTCAAGGTAAAGGCCATCAAGAAAGCATACAACCATGCAAGTCCTATTATAGTGTGATTGTAACAATAAAGTAAAGCAATAGCAGCTCTATATTAGCCATGCGTAATAGGTGCTGCGAGATTAGGGTGAGATGTGGCACCTTCAGTGAAGTCATCTCTGTACTCCTCATGGTACTCTCGGTCCTCGTCCTTCTGGTTCTCCTCCGAGTCTACAAACGATCGCATTATAGTCGCGTTAGCGACGTCTATAGAATAGCACAAAAAGCAATGATAATTCAAAAGAGCCAAATGCACTCAAACATGGGTTCATTGCATAGAGCTCGATTTTTGATGAATTTTGGTCCTAGTCTTGTATTTTTCTGAGTTCAGTATGAATTAGTTATGAATTTCTGAAGTTTCAATCATTTCTGAAAATAGGAAAAGGCTGAATTAATATCATGCTGACATGTGTTACGCTCCTGTTGGTCCACGTGGCATGCTGACATTAGTATGATGTTAGCATGATGTCATCATCTCAGCTCTGGTACTGACAGGTGGGTCCAGAGCTGCTGACGTCATCGTGACATCATCATGACATCACCCACTGACAAGTGGGTCCAGCAGCTCTATGTCACTGACTTGTGGGCCCGGTCAACGGTCAGCTCAGACTAGACCCAAACTAGGCCGGTTGGGCCTGAATATGGGCTGGGCTTTGGCCCGCTGCGTGGCGCGTGCTGGTGCGGCCACGTCGTCTTACTGGGCCACTAACGGGCCGTGATCCACGGGCGTAGGTGAGGCGCGGTTCATGGTGAAGCCGCCTGCTGTTGGTCCATAGACCAGTAGAGCCGATCTATGAAGGACTTGGTCCACTTACTCCTTCCTAGGGTTCGGTTCACGTGCATGACGTGGTCATGGTCGGAGCTCGACGGAGCTGCTCAGGACAGTGGTCGACGTGGTTAAGGTCAGAGCTGCTCAGGACGTGGTCGACGTGGTCGTGGTTCAGAGCTCGGCGGAGCTTCTCGGGACATGGTCGATGTGGTTGTGGTCGGAGCTGCTTGGGATGTGGTCGATGTGGTCGTGGTCAGAGCTCGACGGAAGCTACTCGGGACGTGGTCGACGTGGTAAAAATCCCTTGCTTTTCCCCGGTGTGCTCCCACCGGCAGGTGAGGTCACTGGCGAGCACCCACGGTGGTGCTAGCATCCGATTAGGGTAGGCAATAGCTTTAGCCAAGCCTCGGCGAGTGCAGCGGTGGGGTCAAGGCGACAACTAGGGCTTCCTAGGGTCCTGACCATGGTGAATGGCGGCATGGGTTCATCGGCGTGCATGGACAGGGCTACAGTGGTAGCAAGAGCCCTAGTTGGAGGAGCGTGTGAGCTCCGTGGTGCTTCTATGGCCATGGTGGTTGTGTTGAAGGAGCTCCTGGTGCTCCCTAGTGGCTCCAGCCATGGTGATGGGGGCAAAACAGAGGCGATGGCGCTCCGACAAGGTGCGGTGCGGCAACACAAGGCTCTGGTGGGCTTCTTCTTCGGCTAAGGTGAGCGCGGTGCGACTCTCATCATGGTGGAGCCAGTCAGGGTGTCAACGTTGCCTTTATCGCAACGTAGAAGATGCGGTGGTCTCACCAGGGTTGTGCTCTCGGCCATGGTGAGCGTGTTCGTGCAAGTGCGCTCCTGCTTCGATGTACAATGTCATGGCTGGGGTCCTCCTTTTGGCTAATGGCAGCGCGCACGGCGCATCCTGGGTCTCGGCAAGCGTGGCCATGGCGGTCTCCCTAGCTAACCAGTTGGGCTAGGTTGGAGCTCAAAGCTTCAGCAAGATTTCGATCATGGCGGTGCACGTTCCATTTGGCTAGGGAGGTGGTCTCAGCAAGATGGCTCACCACGGGGAGCTCGAAGGCGATAGGTGGTGGTGCGGTGATGACGGTACCGATGGTGTAGCAGAGCTGAGCCAAGATAGAGGTACTTGCCATGCTCCGCGCCAGTGGCTCCTCCCTTCTTGCTCCGGCAGTGGCGTCGTTCTCCATGCCTCTCCTTCTCCTCCTTGCTTCTCCCTCCTCCCTCTCTCTTGGCTTGACGCTGTGTGGTGCTGTGCCACTAGTGGCGGCAGCGAACGGGCTGAGGGTTAGGGCTCACAGACATTGGCTTTTATAGCCGAGCTCTAAGGGCTCCAATGGCGGACGGCGATCGGGCGGTGGTGATACGTGCGGTGCAAGGGGGAACAAGGTCATGCGATTTGCGTGACCCTGGGCCCATGCCTGCTCTATGGTCGGCTCTCGGTCGCAGTGGTGGAGGGAGCGTGGGGAAGACGACAACGTTGTAGCTAGGCGGCTAACAAAGGGGGCCTGTTTGTCAGCTTGTCCTGATGTGGCGGCGTGCGGTGCGTGACATTTGATGGGCGGGTCCGGCTCGTCAGCGGCTTGTGCGCGTGCGGGCGGTAGGGTGATGCTGGGCTAGCTTTGTGGGCTGCATGAGCGAGTGGGAGGGCAGGCGGTTGGCTAGCTAGGCCGGTCGAGGTAGGCTGGGCTGCTGCTGTTCCCTCTTCTTTCCTATTTCCTTCTCTTTTATTTGTTGCCAATTTGGTTAGGGTTTATCATAAATATTAAGTAAGTTAGTTAAACATCACATAAGGCAAAAGAATCCAAATCACAAGTGGGTCTAAGGATGCATGCATGATTTATTTATTTAGGAATTTAATTACACATGTGGCATAAAACCAAACTATGCTTATGATTTTAACCTAGTTGGGTCACATCCAATCCAAAACTAGAGTTAGGCTTCTACATGTGTCACTCAACATCACATAGGGCTAACACAAAAATTTGTAGTTATGATTTTTGGTGTGTGGATTTTTGGGTTGTTACAAACACTATATTGTTTCGTATTTCTGTGATGTCAACACATACTCACAGTATCCTATCCTAACCTTTTTTCTGAAATAGTGTGTCAGACGATGCAGCGTTTTAATCTTAGATGTGCTTGAGCTGTGAGTTTGTGACCGTATCACAAGATGGTTTCGATCTCAGCTAATCAGTAACAAATTCAGAAACTAGGAAGAATATACAGTAACTCCAATCTTATTCAGACTATGGTTCACTGTAACATGCAGAACATGGTAACATATAGGGTACACATTCACACTTAACTGAAAATTTAGAAATTAACAGATAGGATAACATATGCCCTACAAACTACCCTGACTGAGGAGATACGGAGATTTAGTTATAAACATGCCAAAGTTTTATAGACACACATGAGTTTCAGTTTGAGCTAATTTCTGAAATTGAAAACAATATTCGCAATAGCTGAATCTCTAAAATTGAAAACACTGAAAATAAATGAAACTCAACACTCATACACATAGCCAAAGCTTTCTGAACTAAACTGAACTAAATTAAACCTCATACTACAATACAGGAACAAGCACCATTCTAAGGTCACAGTAGCAGCATAGAAAGGGCAAAGCTAAAAAAAAGTACACTAAGCATCAAGTAAATCAGCCAATGGCATTCACTAGGGATCTCACATTCCAAAGAATGTTTGAACTTTGAAACACCAGATAGTGAATCAGACATTGAGGTTGGGAAACAAGCCCTCTACTATTAGTTGAGGAGCAATAATCAACTCAACGTAGAGAGGAAAATGATTGAAAGAGATATTACTAAGCAGCAACTGGACCAGTCATTAAAATAACAAAGAGTAAGAAACGCAAATTATATGATAACTATGCCAACAAAGGGCAGTGCCATTACAACTACGTCTTGCTATCTGCACAGCCCCATATTCTAGGATACATTACACACATACTGTAATATACTATCCAGAATTCCAGATCCAGCTACATTTATAAATATGCATCTTCATATACCAGGGGCCATCCCGTTAATTAGGTTGCAGCTTCATTCAAAACATGATTGGCAGCACAACACTATAGATAGTGTTGACACTGTACTCCACCTACTCCGTCACTCTAGTCTCCACTCTCCGGTAGACGAACAAACAGCGACATGCAGGTACCAATAATGGTGGCCTGACCTCTCCTAATCCTGTTTTGAGGAAAAAAAATGATACAATGATCATTGAAAATTGTGAAACCACACATGCCATAGCTGATTCTCATTCTCTGATGGCTCCGCTACACCATGCATCTAATAAGTGGCATCACTCTCAGGCTGCTAGTTCATGTGCTTTAATTTATTATTAGGGAAGGAGAAGTAGATACATGATAATGACATGCTATCAACCTCTGACGCTTCATTTGTCGTGCAATCATGACAGCGTCGTCAGTACGAGGATCACCCATGACCCATCAAACCACGCTTCTCAGAGAACTGAGAGGCAAAGCTACACGTCACAAAGAACTGTAGGGTCGAGTTTGTTCTTGCCAACCTTCAATGCAAAGACACCACTCTTTCTGGCCCCTTTGCTCTGCCATCTATTAGTACTCAATTATTTACATCCAAAATTGATTGAAAACATGGATTGAAATGAGCAAATCCAAAACCAAATTACCAAGAAATCTAAATATGCATAAATCTTGCCATCGGATTGTTAGCTGAAGACCAATAGCAACGTCCCTTGGAGGAGGAACCAGGAGCAGTCACCGCTAGGGCCAAAGGCCTCTGCCAGTCACAATTAGCAGCGAAGGTCTTGGGCATTCTGTCGATGGATGGGGGATGGGGGATGCCGATGCAACAGCAACACAAACTACAACGCCCCGACTACCACGATGACCTAGCATCGCCGAACAACCTCACCCGAGCACAACACAACTCGCCCCAAAAATCATCGGCGCACAACGAAAAACTCACTCATCCATACATCACAGCACACCCCCCTACAAAAATGCAAACCAAAACACCACCAATCTCTAAGCCTATGACCTCCTCGAGCTACCAATCGAGCTAATCGAGCACACATCCAGAAAGGGGTCTGATATGAGCAACAAAAGAGCAGGCAGGTGAAAGGTCCTAATGGCTAGAGGGGGGTGAATAGCCTAATAAAAAATTCTACAACAACACTTAACAAACCGATTAGACAATTATGAGGTGAATCAAGTATTGCGCTAGCCTACTAAAAATGCAAGCCAACTACCACAATTCTAGTTTATATAGTTTCTATCCACACAATAGCTATGTGACTACACTAAGTTAGTGTGCTCTCAAAAGCTAACTAAAGAGCCACACTAACCAAACTAACAAGCTCTCACAACTAGCTACACTAAATAGCTTGACAACTAGTTTGCGGTAATGTAAAGAGAGTGAGCAATTTATTTATACCGCCGTGTCAAGGAAGGAGCCAATCAATCATAAGAATGAATAACAATGAAGATCAATCACCTCGGAATCAAATGATGAACACAATGATTTTTTACCAAGGTTCACTTGCTTGTCGGCAAGCTACTCCTCGTTGTGGCGATTCACTCACTTAGAGGTTCACGCGCTAATTGGCTTCACATGCCAAACCCTCAATAGGTTGCCGCACAACCAACACAAGATGAGGATCACACAAGCCTACGAGCAATCCACTAGAGTACCTTTTGGCTCTCTGCTGGGGAAAGGTCAAGAACCCCTCACAATCACCATGATCGGAGCCGGAGACAATCACCAACCTCCGCTCGATGATCCTCGCTGCTCCAAGCCATCTAGGTGGCAAGAACCACCAAGAGTAACAAGTGAATCCCGCAATGAAACACGAACATCAAGTGCCTCTAGATGCAAACACTCAAGCAAGGCACTTAGATTCACTTCCAATCTCACAAAGATGATGAATCAATGATGGAGATGAGTGGGAGGGCTTTGGCTAAGCTCACAAGGTTGCTATGTCAATGCAAATGACCAATGTGTGAGCTTCAACCGGCCATGGGGCTTAAATAGAAGCCCCCACAAAATAGAGTCGTTGTACCCCTTCACTGGGCACAACGCGGGGTGATCGGATGCTCCGGTCATATTGATCGAACGCTGGACCTCAGCATCTGGTCACGTGATGCGTGCCACATGTCCCCTCTCTTCAAACGCTGATCGCCCGATCTCAATGGTCAAGTGATGACCGGACGCAGCCGCTCAATGTGACCAAACGCTGAGCCCCAGCGTTCGGTCGTTTCCAATAAGCATCCAGAGATGACTTTTCATGACCAGACGTAGCCTTTCAGCGTCCGATCAGTCCAAGACCCAGCGCTCGGTAAATTTGACCGAAGCTGGCATCTACGCTGTCATGTTTGACTAGACGCACCGGTCCTTCCAAGACCAGCGTCCGGTCACCTTGTGACCAGCGTGACTAACTCCTTTTCACTTCTATCTTCTTCACCCTTGCTCAAATGTGCCAACCACCAAGTGTATCACCTTATGCACATGTGTTAGCATATTTTCACAAACATTTTCAAGGGTGTTAGCACTCCACTAGATCCTAAATGCATATGCAATGAGTTAGAGCATCTAGTGGCACTTTGATAACCGCATTCTGATACGAGTTTCACTCCTCTTAATAGTATGGATATCTAACCTAAATGTGATCACACTCTCTAAGTGTCTTGATCACCAAAACAAAATAGCTCCTACAATTTATACCTTTGCCTTGAGCCTTTTGTTTTTCTATTTCTTCTTTTCAATTCCAAGCACTTGATCATCACCATGGCATCGCCATCTTCATGTCATGATCTTCATTTGCTTCACCACTTGGAATGTGCTACCTATCTCATGATCACTTAATAAACTAGGTTAGCACTTAGGGTTTCATCAATTCACCAAAACCAAACTAGAAGCTTTCAATCTCCCCCTTTTTGGCAATTGATGACAACCCTTTCACAAAGATATGAATTGAAATTCAGTTGAATCTATGTTGCTTGCCCAAGCATATTTACCATGTGTAAAAGGATATGGACAAGTTTCATGAACTCCAAATGGTAGCAATTGCTCCCCCTACATATGTGCTAAGAGTTTGGATAGAAGCTTGCACATATGCTTAGATAGGAAACATAGGAGATAATGTCTACCAAATGATGCTAAGGTATAAAAGATGGACCTTTGAAGCGTGATACCAATCGGAGTGCACCATTATACCATCCTTAGCATCATGGTTAGCTTGATACCACTTGGAAACAATACTTTGAAAAAGATACCACTTGTAAAAACTTACTAGGAAATCAAAGTTATCTAGTGATTTCATTTCATCATTCAATCTTACAACTAGCATACACCACACAAGCATGGATATTAAATTTTAAAACTTGTGCCATGCAAGAAACATATGAAATGCACATTCAAATGCACCATACAAGTTCATGAGCTTGCTCCCCCTACTTGTGTGCTCAAAATTTTAATTGATTCCTTTCCTTTGTCATATCTCTTCCCATATGTCAAATTCTCCCCCTATCACTTATATCTTTATTTCTCTCCTCTTTGGTGTCTATTTACTATCTTTGTTTTTCTCCCCATAACACTAATATCTTTGTTTTTACACTAATATCTTTGTTTTTCTCCCCCTTTGTCATCAATGACCACAAAGGTTCAAAATGAAGATAGTTTGAGATTATCAATGTCAATCAATGGGGTGAGGATCATTTTCCCAAATTTGGTTCAATCTAGATCATTTACAAAAGATATTTAACTCGGTTTGATCCAAGGACAAGCTTCTTCACACCTCCAAATAAGGATTATCTTGTACCATGTTAAGTTAAACACTTAGAGCTCATTTTCTAGATTAAACACTAGGTTTACAAGCCTACAAACATGTCATATGCTACCACTAGATCAAAATAAGCATGGAAGCAATAGTGGTACCATACAATCATCAAATTTATTTGATTTTCATGAATGAGCCTAATAAAATGGAGAGATGACTAGATGCACTAAACATGTCCTTAGTAAGGATGTATGCCATGCCAATTAACTTTTACCTTGGATTACTCGAAGGAGAGGCATGTCATATAAGTGGGGTGCATCAACACATATTTGAGAAATCCAATATGTTCAACTCATTCCTTAGCTTGCAAAACCTTTTCTCATCCAGTGGCTTGGTGAATATATCGGCAAGTTGATCTTCGGTGCCTACACTCTCAATGCAAATGTCCCCTTTTTGTTGGTGATCTCTTATAAATGGTGGCGGACATCAATGTGCTTTGTTCTTGCATGTTGAACCGGATTGTTGGTCAACTTAATTGCACTCTCATTGTCACATATCAATCGCACTCTCTTGAACTTGATTCCAAAATCACTCAAGGTGGCCTTCATCCAAAGTATTTGTGCACAACAACTACCGACGGATATGTATTCGGCTTTGACGGTTGATAATGCAACACTATTTTGCTTCTTTGATGACCATGAAATAAGTGATCTTCCTAACAATTGACATGTGCTCGAGGTGCTCTTCCTTTCAACCTTGCATCTCGTATAATCCGAGTTGGAGTAGCCAACTAGCTCAAACTTTGCTCCTTTAGGATACCACAAACCAACATTTAGTATATGCTTCAAGTACCTCAATATTCTCTTTATAGCCTTCAAATGACTTTCTTTTGGTGAGGCTTGAAATCTTACACACATGCATACACTAAACATGACATCTGGCCTTGATGCGGTCACATAGAGTAGACTTCCAATCATAGACCGATACAATTTTTGATCCACCATATTTCCACTTGCATCACTATCCAAGTTGCCATTTGTTCCCATTGGTGTGCTAATGACTTTGCTATCACTTATGACAAACTTCTTGATCATGTCTTTGATGTACTTGCCTTGACTCACAAATGTACTATTTTTCAATTGCTTGATTTGAAGACCAAGGAAGTAACTTAACTCTCTAATCATAGACATCTCAAACTCATTAGCCATCATCTTTCCTAAACTCATCATAAAAATCTTGATTAGTTGATCCAAATATGATATCATCAACATAGATTTGCAACACAAACAAGTCTTTTCCAATCTTCTTGATGAAAAGAGTGGTGTCAACCTTGCCCATCATGAACCCTTTAGAGAGGAAGAAAGTCTCTCAATCTCTCATACCATACTCTAGGTGCTTAGTTTCAATCTATACAATGCCTTTCTTCAACTTGTACACATGGTCGGGCTTCTTATCATTTTCAAAATCAGGAGGTTGCTCAACATATACTTCTTCATTGATGTAACCATTGAGAAATGCACTTTTAACATCCATTTGATAGAGCTTGATGTTGTGGGCACAAGCATAGACTAGCAAGATTCTAATTGCTTCCAATCTAGCAACCAGGGCATATGTTTCTCCAAAGTCAAGACCTTCAACTTGTGTATAGCCTTAGTGCTAGCAATCTTGCTTTGTTCCTTACTACTATCCCATCTTGATCTTGCTTGTTTCTAAAGATCCATTTGGTTCCAATCACATTGTGTCCCTTTAGTCTCTCTACTAATTCCTATACTTGATTTCTTGTGAAGTTATTCAATTCTTCATGCATAGCATTCACCCAATCAACATCCTTCAAAGCTTCATCTATCTTTTTTGGTTTAATGGATAACACAAATGAGAAATACTCACAAAATGATGCCAATCTTGATCTAGTTTGCACACCTCTTGAAATATCACCAATGATAGTGTCTAATGGATGATCTCTTGCAATATTTGTTGGTTGGAGTATTGGAACTTGATTGCTTGCACTTGCTTGATCATTAGGTTGAGATGATATACTAGCCACTTGATCTTGTTCATTATCATAAGAGCCACTTGCACTAGCTTGATTTGTATCATCTTGCACATTTGAGTTGGAGAGCACTTACACTTGATCATCTTCATCATCATTCACTTGCCTAGGCCTCAATTCACCAACATCCATATTCTTCATGGCATTTGAAAGTTGAATGCCTCTAACATCTTCTAAGTTCTCATTCTCTACTTGTGAACCCTTGGTTTCATCAAATTCAACATAATGAACTTCCTCAAGAGTATCACTATCTAAATTTCAAACTCTATATGCTTTGCTTGTAGTGGAATAACCAAGTAGGAATCCTTCATCACATTTCTTGTCAAACTTGCCCAATCTAGTACCTTTCTTCAAGATATAGCATTTACAACCAAAGACCCGAAAATATGCAATGTTGGGCTTTCTACCATTCAAGAGCTCATATGTTGTCTTCTCTTTCAATGGGTGATAATAGAGGCGGTTGCTACAATAGCAAGCCGTGTTGATAGCTTCGGCCCAAAAAGATTGACTCACATTGTACTCACTAAGCATAGGCCTTGCTATATCAATGAGTGTTCTATTCTTCCTCTCAACAAGGCCATTTGATTGTAGGAGTGTACTTGGCCGAGAATTGATGACTAATTCTAAATTCATCACATAACTCATCAATTCTAGTGTTCTTGAACTCACTACCATTGTCACTTCTAACTCTCTTGATGGTTGTTTCAAACTCATTATGAATACCCTTAACAAATGATTTGAATGTTACAAATACATCACTTTTGTCCACTAGAAAGAATACCTATGTGTATCTAGTGTAGTCATCCACTATCATAAAGCCATATTTGTTACTATCAATGCTAGTGTATTGTGTTGGCCCTAACAAATCCATGTGTAATAACTCAAATACTTTACTAGTGCTCATCATGCTTTTCTTAGGATGGATGTTTCCAACTTGTTTGCCGACTTGACTAAGAGCTACAAAGCTTATCCTTCTCAAACACAATATCTTTCAAGCCTCTAACCAAGTCATGCTTAACCAATCTATTCAATTGTTTATTCCAACATGACCAAGCCTTCTATGCCATAACCAACCCATGCTAGACTTAGTGAACAAGCATATAGATAATTTAGCTTCACTAGCATTGAAATCAACCAAGTATAGATTCTCATATCTAAAGCCTTTGAAGATCAAGTTAGAGTCATCTACACTTAGGATCTCTACATTATCTACCCCAAATATGCATTTGAATCTAAGATCACACAATTGAGCCATAGATAGCAAATTGAAGTTCAAGCTCTCTACTAGCAATACATTGGATATACTCATGTCATTGGATATTGCAATCTTACCAAGCCCTTTGACCTTGCCTTTGCCATTGTCACCAAATGTAATACTATCATAACCATCATTGCCATTGGTATTGATTGAGTTGAACATTCTTGCATCACCGGTCATGTGTTGAGTGCACCCACTATCAAGAACCCAATGCCTTCCTCTGGCTTTGTAATTGACCTACAAAAGAAGATCAATTCTTTTTAGGTACCCAAACTTGCTTGGGTTCTTGAAGGTTAGTCACTAAGCTCTTTGGTACCCTAAATGACTTTCTTCTTTGAGCCCATCCATGGTTTACCAATGAACTTAGCCTTCACACCATTTGTACCCTTAGTAAGCATATAGCATGAATCAAGCTTAAGGGAGGATACATTAGCATTTTTGCTCTTGTTTTTGCACTCTTGCTCTTTATGACCAACTTACTTGTAACTAGTGTAAAATCGACCATTGTTCTTCACAAAACTAGTCTTGTGAGGAGCAAAGACTGTCCTTGCCTTTCTTGGGGGTATAGCCCAATCCCTCTTTGTAGAGAGAAGCTCTTTGGCTACCCAAGCACATAAGTAAGCGGTCCTCACCACCATAGGCCTTAGCCAAAGTGTGAGTGAGCTTGTTGACCTCCTTCTTGAGATTCTCATTCTCAACCACTAGTGAGGCATCACAAGTGAGACCATCACCACTAGTTGAGGTGGAAATAGAGGTATTACAAGAAGGGTTAGTAGGAGGAACAATGATAGGACATAGATAGTGATTCATCAATTATATCACAAGTTAAACCTACATTGTAAGTTTCAACATGCTTCTTTTTATTTTGCTCATCAAGCAAAGAGGAATGAGCCTTTTCAAGCTTTTTGTGAGCTTTGCCAAGCTTCTCATTGGCTTCATCTAGCCTCTCATGAGATGCATTGAGCTCATCAAAGGCTTGCTTAAGGGCTTTTAGTTCCTTACACAAGCTTTTGCATTCCATTCTCTTGATATCAAAGTGTTCTCTAGCATCTTCTAGCATGTCAAATAATTCATCCTTAGTAGGTTTATCATCATCACTATCACTATCATTTTCATTTTCATTATCATCATCATGTTCTTCATCACTTTTATCATCACAAGTTTGTACCTTAGTGGCCTTAGCCATGAAGCATGATGAAGATTCGAAGAGAGAAGGCTTCTCATTTATAGCACTACTTGCAAGAACCTTCTTCTTAGTGGTCTTGTTATCATCACTATCATCATCATCATTACTTGAGGAAGCATCACTATCCCAAGTGACCACATATGAACCATCTTTCTTCTTCTTGAAGGTCATCTTGTCCTTCTCATTTTTTTACTTCTTGTCCTTCTTGTTCTTCTTCTTGTCATCATCATTGTCGCTATTGTATGGACATTGAGCAACAAGATGATCTTTGCTTCCACACTTTAAGCACCTTCTTGACTCTTCTTTGTTCTTGGATGAAGACTTTTTTCTTCTAGCTCGGTAGCCCTTCTTCACCATGAACTTGCTAAATCTCTTGACAAAGAGAGCCATCTTCTCATCATCATCATCATCCTATGAATCATCTTCTTCACTAGATGTTTCTTGCTTAGCTTTGCCCTTGGATGATGTGGCCTTGAATGCCATACTCTTCTTCTTCTCATCCTTCTTCTCATCTTTCTTCTCCCTCTTTTCTTCCTTCTCATCTTCATCTCTATATGTGTCATCGGTCATGATGTCTCCCAACACTTGGTTTGGTGTCATGGTGTCCAAACCACTCCTTACTAGAATAGTGACCAATGTGTCAAATCTTAAAGGCAAGCATCTCAAGAACTTGTGGAAGAAGTCCTTGTCCTTCACCTCTTCTCCAAGTGCTTTGAGATCATTGACAAGCACTTGAAGCCTATGAAACATCTCCGGCACACTCTGATCCTCCTTCATCTTGAAGCTTGCAAACTTCTCTTTGAGAATGTATGCCTTTGCACCCTTCATGGCTTGAGTGCCCTCAAATGATTCTTCAAACTTCTTCCAAGCCTCATGAGCCATCTCAATATTCTTGATTTACTCAAATGTTCTTTCATCCAAAGCATCATGGATGGCACTAAGAGCAGTGTCATTATTTTGGAGTAGTATTTCTTCGGCGGTGGTGGGAGCCTCTTCATTTTCAATCTCGATCTTTGTCTCTACCACCTTCCAAACCTTCCTATTGATTGACTTGATATAAGTTATCATCTTAGCCTTCCAATAGGGATAGTTGGAGCCATCAAATTGGGGTGGCTTCTTTGTGTTGTTGATTTGAGCTATTTTTACACCGAAGGTTGTTAAGCCTCAAATCACTGGTGACCTCGGCTCCTATACCACTTGAAAGGTCCTAATGGCTAGAGGGGGGTGAATAGCCCAATAAAAAATTCTACAACAACACTTAACAAACCGATTAGACAATTATGAGGTGAAGCAAGTGTTGCGCTAGCCTCCTAAAAATGCAAGCCACCTACCACTAATTCTAGTTTATATAGTTTCTATCCACACAATAGCTATGTGACTACACTAAGTTAGTATGCTCTCAAAAGCTAACTAAAGAGCCACACTAACCAAACTAATAAGCTCTCACAACTAGCTACACTAAAGAGCTTGATAACTAGTTTGCGGTAATGTAAAGAGAGTGAGCAATTTGTTTATACCGCCATGTCAAGGAAGGAGCCAATCAATCACAAGAATGAATAACAATAAAGACCAATCACCTTCAGAATCAAATGATGAACACAATGATTTTTTACCGAGGTTCACTTGCTTGCCTGGCAAGCTACTCCTCGTTGTGGCGATTCACTCACTTGGAGGTTCACGCGCTAATTGGCTTCACACGTCAAACCCCCAATAGGGTGCCGCAAAACCAACACAAGATGAGGATCACACAAGCCACGAGCAATACACTAGAGTACCTTTTGGCTCTCCATCAGGGGAAATGTCAAGAACCCCTCACAATCACCACTGATCAGAGCCGGAGACAATCACCAACCTTCGCTCGACGATCCTCGCTGCTCCAAGCCATCTAGGTGGCGGCAACCACCAAGAGTAACAAGTGAATCCCGCAGTGAAACACGAACACCAAGTGCCTCTAGATGCAAACACTCAAGCAATGCACTTGGTTTCACTCCCAATCTCACAAAGATGATGAATCAATGATGGAGATGAGTGGGAGGGCTTTGGCTAAGCTCACAAGGTTGCTATGTCAATGCAAATGGCCAAGGTATGAGCTTCAAACGGCCATGGGGCTTAAATAGAAGCCCCCACGAAATAGAGTCATTGTACCCCTTCACTAGGGCACAACACTAGGGTGATCGGACGCTCCGATCACGTGATGCATGCCACGTGTCCCCTCTCTTCAAACGCTGATCGCCCAATCTCAACGGTCAAGTGATGACCGGACGCAGTAGCTCGATGTGACCGGACACAGAGCCCCAGCGTCCGGTCGTTTCCAGTAAGCATCTAGAGACGACTTTTCATGACCGGCTCGACCGGACTCTCCCAGTGTCCGGTCACACAATTACTCCCCTATGCGCTACCACATCAGCTGGGACTGGACGTAGCCTTTCAATGGCTGGTCAGTCCGAGACCCAGCGTCCGGTCAATTTGACCGAAGCCGGCATCTACGCTGTCACGTTTGACCGGACGCGCCGGTCCTTCCAAGACAAGCATCCGGTCACCTTGTGACCAGCGTGACTAACTCCTTTTCACTTCTATCCTCTTCACCCTTGCTCAAATGTGCCAACCACCAAGTGTATCACCTTGTGCATATGTGTTAGTATATTTTCACAAACATTTTCAAGGGTGTTAGCACTCCACTAGATCCTAAATGCATATGCAATGAGTTAGAGCATCTAGTGGCACTTTGATAACCGCATTCCGATACGAGTTTCACTCCTCTTAATAGTATGGCTATCTAATCTAAATGTGATCACACTCTCTAAGTGTCTTGATCAACAAAATAAAATAGCTCCTATAATTTATACCTTTGCCTTGAGCCTTTTATTTTTCTCTTTCTTCTTTTCAATTCCAAGCACTTGATCATCACCATAGCATCGCCATCTTCATGTCATGATCTTCATTTGCTTCATCACTTGGAATGTGCTACCTATCTCATGATCACTTGATAAATTAGGTTATCACTTAGGGTTTTATCAATTCACCAAAACCAAAATAGAGCTTTCAGTAGGTACAAAGACAAAGAACAGAGAGCGACCACGCACCAGAGGAGGTCTGATGTCGCCGAGGGTGCTCAGAGACCTCCAATAGCGTTCGCAACGAGGATCCACAACTCCACTAGAGCAATCGCCGCGCCGCGACGAGCTCGAGGAAATCGCCCCCAATCCTCTTCCTAGGATGCGCGCTTCAAGGAATACGAACAGTGTCGGCAAGGCGCCCGCAAGGGCGACGTCGCCTAGCAGCCGCCGCCGCCTCGCGCCCATCACCACCTCGGGAGGGAAGGGGAGAGAGGGGGATGAAGGGGAGGGAGAAACAGAAGTGAGAGGCAGGTGAGGGAGGACAGGAGGACGAGGACGAGGAGGGTGGCCGCAGCCGCCGCGCCGGTCGTCGCCGCCCTATCCACGTCGGGATGGGGAGGGAGAGAGAGACCGATAGAGAGAGGGGGGAGATGCACAGAGACAGGGGTCGGGAGAGCGTCGGAGGGGACAAGACAATGGCGAAATGGGGAAATCAAACAGGCGCGACTCCCAAATATTAAACAGTGACGTCGACATCCAGACCCCACATGACATAGACACAAAGCAACCAGCATAGATCGAACGTTCCATTCTTCATCCTACGGTCGAAAAATTTATGTGCCAACAAACCAAGAAACACACATGTGTCCTATAGCATTCCTGAAAGGAAAAGGATATGATAGGAGATCTGATGGATTGTCATCTCTTCTACCTCCTTTGTTCCAAATTATAAATCGCTTTGACTTTTTTAGTATATCCATTTTACTATGTATCTAGATAAGTAATATGTCTAGATACATAATAAAATGGATGAACTAAAAATTAAAACGACATATAATTTGGAAATGTAGGGAGTATATTACAAAATTTTAAGAATAAAAGTGACAGTAAGGTGCTATAGGGACTTGAATAGGAACCTCGCTGGAATTGGTGCAACTGCTACACTGTCCATAGAAGTACAGAACATGACCAAATACAGCAGCAGGCTTGTGCACCATGCGACACACGGAGCTCACGGATAGTACAAATCAATCTCTCTCTTCGAAAAGCATGGAACTGAGATCGAGCGGGAGCAGATCTCTGTCGAGCAATCACAGAGATATCTGTGACTCTATCAAGCACTTGAGGTCAATCTTTGAAGATCCCAAAGGACGGGTTGACGATGGAGAAGCCCCCGTCGAGGAGCAGGTTGTGCCCGCTGATGTAGCGCGCGTCGTCGCTGGCGAGGTAGAGCACGGCGGCGGCGATGTCCGGCACCCGCAGGCGCACGCCCTTGAGGTTGGCGACGGCCTCCATGGCCTGCTCGAACGCCTCCCCCTCCAGCCCCACGTACTCCGTTGCGAGCGGGGTGGCGGTCGCGGCGGGCGAGACGCAGTTGACCCGGATCCCGTGGCGGCCCAGCTCCGCCGCGGCGTTCTCCGTGAGCGCCACGAGCCCGCGCTTGGCGCACGTGTACGCGTGCGACGCGGCGCCGGCCACCGCGGACGCCAGGCTGGACGTGCCGATGATGCAGCCGCCGCGGCCCGCGGGCACCATGACCCGCGCCGCGTGCTTGGTGCCCAGGAACGGTCCCACGAGGTTGACGGACAGCACGCGCTCGAAGTCCTCCTTGGTGCTCTCCCGGATGCTGTGGCACGCCGCGCCGCCGATTCCCGCGTTGTTGAACATGATGTCCAGCGTGCCGAAGCGGGCCACGGCGTGGTCCACGGCCGCCGCGACGTCGCCCTCGACGGTGACGTCGCAGTGCACGTAGCTGGCGGCGTCGGCGCCCAGCTCGGCGCAGAGAGCGGCGCCCGGCTCGTCCTGGATGTCCGCCACCACGACGCGCGCGCCGTGCTTCACGAAGAGCCGCGCCGTGCACTCCCCGATGCCGCTCGCCCCGCCAGTGATCAGCGCCACCTTGCCCACCAGCCTGCGCGCGCGCGCGTAAACAAATTGGCCACCCGTCATGTAATAATCAGACAAGTAAAAGCTTACAAATTGGACAAAAAATCGCCGGAAGATCGAATCAGCATGGCAGGGATAAAACGGAAGGTAACTAGCTAGTGTTCTTACTTCCTTGCAGCGGGAGGAACTTCATCGGAGCTGCTGGCTGCCATGGCTCTACTACCCTCTGCAGTCTGCTCTGCTGCGAGGATGAGGATCTAGTGTTTCTACGACTTCTTTGCACACCGGCTGGGATGAAACTTGGGAGTAGCTGATGTTTTTTATACTGCTGCTGCTGTGCAGCGCAGATGTTGAGCAAGGCGGGCATTTTAAAATTAACAAGGCGTTCTGCGATGCCATTGTTTTGTCGACGGGCATCTCCGAGTGTTCAGAACTTCAGATGCCCCTCGATCTCATAGGGCAACGCCATTGTCGGGTCTTGAGGGCGTCCTCAACAAGGGAACGTAAATCGCCGGCTGATACAAATTAAAAAAAAAAGGAAAAAAGCTGTGAGCCCCACAGCATAACCAAGAGTGGGTCTCGGCAGCAGATTTCTATAAACCTGTACGAGCTAGGCGAGGAGCTCGTCGCTAGCTATTCAAGTTTAGACGTTCTCTTTCTGCCACGTACTCATCTAGCTAGCTGTACCCGTTGGGGACTCCTGAGATCCGGTGCGATACCCAAATTAAAATGGATTTTCAACGTAATATTTATAGCCTCTAATAAAATATTTATATGAAAGATGTATTTTAGGTGTTAGAAGAGCATAACCCAAATATGAAAGAAATAGTTGTTTTTTTAGGTATTTTTGTTAGAGAAGACAAAAATAGATATTAAACCATTTAACTATAACATTATCTAACGAATGAAAAGATCTTGTATTTTGGATCGTGGTCATTGGAGAGAGTTCGACAACGTCCACAGTAGTGCGTTGAAATCGCTAGCTGAGGTGGCGTTCAAATAAAGGCCCTATTTGCTTGTCTTATGATCTGTACTTTTTAACTTATTTTTTCAGTTGAAACAATATTTTTTCTCTCACAACAAATCAGTCAGAAAAATATTTTCATTTATTTTCTGAAAAAAGTCTACTTAACCCCCCACCTATCATACTTGGTCTACTTCACCCCCCTCAACTATGAAACCGTCTGTTTTACCCCCTGAACTATCTAAAACCGTCTGTTTTACCCCTGGGGCGGTTTTCAGTGACGGTTTGCTACAGTGCCTTAGATTATAGAAAAATCATAGTAATACAATAATTAGCGTACCATAAAAATTTCACCACAATTGGACCATAGAAGCTGCAGCTATGAATTATTCCAATTAATTACAGATAAAATTGGATTTTCCAATTAATCTAAGGCTAAAGTAAAAATTGGTACTAAGTATCCGTATTATATATTCACTATGTAGATCTATCCTGTTGGAGTCCAATTAAAAAATTAGATTTTTTCATTTTTAGATTTTTCTATGATTTACTATGATTTTCAAAATTCCACGGAAAATAAATAAAAAAGGAAAATTCAAAAACCACGGTTCGTAGCAAGCCGCCGTGAAACCGCCCCAGGGGGAAATACACGTTTCACGTGATGGTAAGTAGACCAGTATATAGTGTTTATGATTTTCAATACGGATTTTTCAAAAATTCACCGGAAAACATAACAAAGGGAAATTCAAACGCTGTAGACGCCCTAAACCGCCCCAGGGGTTAAACAATGGTTTCATAGTTGAGGGGGTGAAGTAGACCAAGTATGATAGGTGAGGAGTTAAGTAGACTTTTTTCTATATTTTTTCGCGAAAGCGAACGATGCCAAAATAAAAAAAGAAACTTGATCTGCATACCATGAAAGCGCGTGAGGAGCAGAGACATAGCGCTCATCGAAACAAGTGCGAGACTAGCGCTTGCTTCATTGCTAGCGAGTCATTTTTCCGCGCTCTCTCCGCAGATCGGACGGGTTCACACAGGGGTGATTGGTTGCACGCAAGAGGCTATCACGAGCCTCATCCTAGCATTGTTCCATGTATTTAGCTGTGTTCGGATGTTTGTCTGGTATTATTTGTCTGTTCCATCTTATTTATCTTCACTCTTCTGTCCCATATGAATTCGTCTTCTCGATTTTCATTTCCTCGTAATACAGGACGACACGATGTACCCATGATACAGAGCCCCATGTGTCATACACTTAAAACTTCCATCTATCGGTCTGTTTGCTGATTGGTTTCTAAGTTGATAAGTCCGACTGATGCTGATTTGCTGTAAGAGAAGCACGGAGTAAAACCAACAAATGAACAAACCGCATGCATACAACCAAATAAAATATCATCTTATATCGGATCAACGACAAAAACAACAAAACATGACTGACTACACGGTATAAACATATATCTCACCGTCTTAAACCGGCTCTTCATGTCACCTTCATCACCGTAGCAACCAATCACCCATAGATGCTGGCGACTTCGATAGCCCGTTGGGCACGCCCTGAGAGCTGCGAAGTGGCGGCCATCGTTCTTGGATTCAGCTCCGGATCGGCGACTGGCAAGCGCGAGCCCCCACTTGTTGCTCGTCGTTTCCTCCAAAGCCGGCTGGCGCACTCGTGTTTTTTTAAGGTAGTGGATACTCCATACTAGGTGCTTCGTCGATCTGTCGATGGACATACGTGTCGCGCCTACAGTGTTGGGTACTGTGTTTTTTTGCGAACCAGTGAGGTGCGGCGTCAACTGAGCGCAGTTAGTGTGGCGGAAGCCGACGGCGCTGGGTTTTTATTGCTAGATAGACGTAGCGAGAAGTTCCCTGTCGATGGAAGGAAGAGGAAGAGGAAGATGGAGAGGAATCGGGTGGATCGATCATCAATCATAAAAACTCGCCTTGGGACTCTTTGGGTTCTTTCGGCGATATCAGATGGCTCAGCCCAGTCCACTCTAGAAAAAATGGGCTGGCCTGTTAAGAAGGAGAAAGCGAGGCTTCAATTAATTTTTGTTTTCCTTTTTCAGATTCTTCTTTGAAAATTGACTTGGGTTGGCTCATGTGATGATTCTGAGTTAAGGCCCAATTTTGATTCTATATAGTTTTAAAAAAAACCATGATATTCAGAAACTATAGCTTTAGAATCCATATAAAATATGCAAAACCATAGTTTAGAAAAAGCAAGTCTAGAGTTCTAGGCATACAACATTTTTCAAAACCATAAAGTCTTTTGTACTACAATATTCTAAAGTGACTATGGATCGCTAATTTAGATGTAAATGATCACATGTTGAGAAATATATATTTATCTATTCACTTATTTTGAAAATAGCAAAATATAGATAAAATATCTCATAATTAGATGTCACTTGTTTTTTTCTAGAACTAGAAGAACGCCCCGCGCGTTGTTGCGGAAATTGCTGGTGAAATTATACTACTTATATTTACTAATATGATTGAATAAATATCATAATACATGTTAGCGGATGATTTTTAGCATTCTGACGTGGACAACCAAATATATGTTAGTAAATGATGTAGTTTGCTAATGTGAATAGCTTGATATAGATGTGAGGTTTATCTTTATAAGAGATATAGATGTGACATACATACATATATGTATGCGCGCGTGGATGTGTGGAGAGGTATAATATGCATACATGATTAAGACATGTCTCCTTTTTTATCCTAACAAAAAAAAAACGTTTTCAAGGATGATTGGTCTTACCTATTGCCACTAAAAATACATTTGTAGATGCGGCTCATGTGTATGTGGAAATGGTCGCCTCTATAAATTGTTTCTGTTGTAGTTGTAGTGCTTTATGGTGCTCTAATTAAAACCAGAGTATTTCTTTCTAAAACTCCAAAATATTTTGCATCTAAATCTAGCCTGAATTTTCTTCGGATTCTTCAATTTTTTTTTATTTCAAGACTATTTTAGATGAGATTGTGGGGGTCGCAGAAGATAGTTGGCCGACCGCGCCGTACAGCTCAACTACGGCACATATATCATCGTGTTAGACTATCTCCAACAAGGAATCTATATGGGCACTCAAACCCAAAATGGGTAGCAACAGACCCAAAATCAGCCTCCAATAGTATTTTGGGTTGTCTGAGAGACACAACCTAAATATGAGCATCCCATCTCCTGAAAACCTATTTGCCAAAATGATTCTCTTTTATGTATGGTTGTTGGAGAAGATGCCGAATATGTATTAAACCTTTTGCCTGTAGCGCTACCCAAAGAACGAATGAATCTTGTATTTTAGGTGTTGTTGTCGGAGATAGCCTTATCTGCCGCCTGTCTATTCAGCGTGCGGCTCTTATCAAACTGAGCGGCAAGGTCCACCGTGCACGGCCTTTCTCTCTCGAGAGAATTCCTTATTTGACACTGGAAAGAGTCGTTCCTTTTTGGCCTGAATTTCTTCATTTCCTATTGAAATCAAACTTCATCAATTTCACTACCGTCAAATCCGTAGCTAACGGTGTTAACGGCTATTAAAGCGTTTGCCCTAAAAAAAGCGGCGAAGCAAATTTGAGAGGAAAAAAACCTGCGCCCGCCTCTGATGCATGTGCCCAGCTGCAAAAAAAAGGCACAGGTTTTTTTTCCTCTCAAATTTGCTTCGTCGCTTTTTTTCTAGGGGCAAAAACGTCTTTTTAACAGCCAGTTAACACCGTTAGCTAACGGATTTGATGGTAGTGTCAAATTAGGGATGAAAGTTGAAGTGAGTGTCAAATAGGGAACGAAGAAAATTTTAGAGCTAAGAAAGGAACGACTTATTTTCCTAGTGTCAAATAAGGAATTCTCTCTTCTCTCTACCAGCTGATCGATCTCTCTCACGGGATGATGACAGGGAATATCATCATTGTTAAGGATGATTATGTACGCATACATATGATACATGCATGCATGGTCTCTCTCTGTGTGTGACAGCTACGCTTGAGCAACAAATTAACCCCCAGCAGCTCAGCTGATGAATGAACGGAGCTCAGCCTCTCCTGGTCCGTATTCGACGCGCCTCCAGTTGAGCAGCATCATGGGCTCATGGCAGGTGATGCTACTTGTCCCTCCCCTTCTTTTATTTAATCAAGCGCCCCTTGAGCTCTGTGTGTTACACTCCAGTTCCAGGCACGCACCTAGCTACCTACCTTGAGCTGGTGATCGTGCGGTGGTGGTACATTGCTATACTGTTGATGCACATGCACATTGCACGTCGTGACATTATTGACGTGAAACACGACAGGTCTGAGGCTCTGTTCGGCTTCTATTATAAGCCGGCTTATCAGTTATAGTACATTATTTTTCTCTTCCAATAAACTGATCGTACAAATCAGCACAAACGACTTATAGACCAGCCAAACAAAGCATGCAACCGCGTCGGGGTCTATTCGCATTGCGATTTTTCACGCACCCTTGCTGATCAGTCATCAGTTCTCAATGCAAAAAACAAAGAATCTGCCCATCCGTTGCTCTTGTGTTTTGGCTTCCGGACCATTTGATTTTTTTTTCTTCACATATTCGTGCTTCTCTCGGCGCGCCGTCTATGTCCATGACGACCTTCTTCTTCCCCTCCCCCGCCGTCGTTATGGTCATGGCCTGCCTTCGTCCTAACCTGGCATGTCCCTCCACTACCCTCTTCATCGGCGTCATCGCCGCCTCTGTCTCGTTGACCGTCTCTCCTGAGCCCACCGCCAGGGCCTGGCTACTTCCATGAAAAATCTCTTCTAAGCCCATCGGAGATGGAGAAGAGAGGAAGATGCTAGAGATAGAGAAGAAGAAGAATCGAGTGTTTCGACGCTCTGTGAGGAGTAGAATTACGGAAAACAAATTAGGAATTACTACGATCGTAGGCATAGACACTGCTGATCGAGCACGCGCATCCGCTGTGCATGCCGCCATGGCAACAAACGCCGCGCTAGGCGAGAACCGAGCGTAGCTCAGGTGGCAAGGCCCGGTGGTTGGGACCTTGACGGCCAGGATCGAGCCCCCGTGGCTTGCGATTTTCTGGTCTCTCACCGGGTTCGCTCCAAAAAATAACTCTATTACCTCTCGCGCGTGGAGCCATAAAGAGAATACGACGCACCTCGTCGTCTACGGATCCATTGATGGACCCGGTGATCTCACAAAGGACGTGATCTAGTGATCTGAGTATAGTTGTAGATTTGTTTGTGTACGTATAGTGTAAGTGTGTGATGTACGTGCGTAGGGTTAGTGTGAGTTTGTACTTGTTGAGCGGATACTACCGCGGTACCGAGATGAGAGGCGTCAAAAAAAAAAAAACCACGCTACGCATACAGGCATTGATTGGACGTGTGCATGCACACATGCATGGAGCCCCAGGGCAGATGGGGTGCACGCATCACGTGGCCGTGACAGACTGACAGGCGCGCACACCATGACGCGTTTCGTTTCATTATTCGTGAGCGAGGAGGAATCTCTGGAGGGGCACAGGGCAAGGGTGCTCCAGTCAAGCGAAGCAACGAGGCCACCGAGCGGCCGGTTTGCTAATAATCTCGCGGCGCGCGCGCGCGCGCGACCTGTCACGATCACGCACCAGCACCGTCTGGTGCCCCCCAGCATATATGACCAGACCACAGGTCCACCGTCCACAGCACACGCATCTGAGACTTGGACGGATCAGCCTGCGCATGTACAGCAGCTCCACTTCCTGACTTCCTCCACCCATGCCGGCCGGCTGTTAGAAGAGAAGAAGGCAGAAAATGGGAGCGGCTCTCGATCTCCTGCAGGCCTGCTATCTGCTAACACGGTCACTACTCGTCCAGATCTGGCGAAACGTACGGGCGTTCGATTTGGAGGCGCAGCCGGTTCGTGCCGACTGCCCAGGCCCGTCCGTGAACCCGCATACGGCATACGGTAACTACGGGCAGCGCGGTGACGGCACGGGCGCGCCGGCGGCTGGGCTGGCGGCTTCTGCCTGCACTGGTGCACTGGGCAGGCTCGTGGGGGATAGCGCACGAGACGGCACGGGGGCTAGTAGAGCGGAAAATAATGAAAGCACCATAGCGTGGGTCCGTGGGATGTGCAGGAGGCAGAGGAAAAGACACTGCTCATACTCCTCCGTCCCCAGCAGGCTGCAGCGCAGGGCCGCATGTAAAATTCCTCGAGCTAGGCCTCGTTTAGATTACCTCTAAATTCTAAGTTTTTTCACATTCTCTCTATCACATCAATTTTTAAACATATGTATGGAGCAATAAATGTAGATAAAAAAAATAACTAATTGCACAGTTTTGTTGTAAATCACGAGACGAATCTTTTAAGCCTAGTTAGTCCATAATCAGACAAAATTTATCAAATACAAACGAAACGTGCTACAAGTGTCCAGATTAAAAAATTTACAAACTAAACGAGGCCCTAGCAGCTGTCCGCTGCGATACTAACCGAGCACGTCAAATCTAGCATCAAGGCCCATTGCGATAGCCACATGCGGCTTCATCCAATCCACCAGAGTACCAGACCATTGCACAGTGCTAGTATGTATGGACTGAGAAATGCCATCACCTACTGCTGTCGAAGGCTCGAAGGGCAAGCATGCCTGACGTTCAGCTATGAGAGGCGATGAGTTTCGACTTTCGAGAGAGGATTACTGAACGATATATAATGCAAAGGCAGATGAAACATACGATGAATTGCCGAAACAAAGAGGGATTAAAACAGATTAACAAGTTCCACAGTTTCCTTGGCCACTTGAATGAAGAGACAAGAGTCCCAAATGTAAAGGCAGTAGCCATAGCTAGATCCATAGGAACATTTTTTCAAGAATAACAGGATCGTCCAGGCTCTGCTTAAAATCGTAAGACATGGACACAAGAACACCAAGAAAGATGGAGACATTTATGTAGTAGTACTAGTAGTATGGTTCGGGGATGGATGAATTGATCGCTCACGCAGCGGCATCAACACATGAAGCTGCCGTTCACGCGGCTGTGGGCGCGGCCATGATGCTCTTGCTGGACGAGGAGCTGGTCGGCCTCAGCGCCCGCATGGGGCTGGCCAGCGCCCACGCCCAGCTCCGGTGGCTCCGCGACGAGCCGGTGCCCCTCGCGCTCCCGCCGCCGGCGCCGCTCCCGCTGTCGGGTGCCGAGAGCCAGTAGGATGACGAAGGCGCGGCCGCGGCGGCGCCTAGGCCGCCGCCGAAGAACCCGGCGCACTTGATGCGGTGGTGCTGGTCCTGCTCGTGCTCCTCGCCGCCGCCGCCCAGGTGGCGGCCCAGCGCGCCCGCTTCCGCGGCCTTGTTGGGCTTGGGCTCGCGGTGGGACTCGACGCGCCGGAGCGCGCAGTCGCCGAAGCCGGTGGAGAGGCGCTCCAGGAAGTCTCCCGAGAAGCTGCGGCTGCCGCAGCCCACGGAGCGCGACCGCGCCACCTTCCGCCCGAACGACGACGACGAGGAGCCTTCGCTCCGGCGGCCCGGGCTCTCCGCCGGCTCCACGATCGCCTCCAGCCGGCCCCCGAGCGACGCCGACGAAGCTGACGCCACCGACACGGAGTTCCTCCTCGCCGCCGCCGCGACGCCGCCGCCGCTGGCCGAAGCCGAGGCCGAGGCCGACGACGCACCCTGCTTGTGGTGGCTGCCGGACGACGAGGAGAGGTGGAGGAAGGACCAGAAGCTCTTCTTGCGCGGGCTGTCCGCGGTGATCGCGGGCGCCGGCGGCGGCAGCGGCTCCTCCGGCCGCGGCGCGACCGACTTGCTCCTCTTGAGCCCAGTCCCACCGCCCGGGTTCTGCGCGGGCATCACCTTGCACGACGCCGCGGAAGAAGGGTAGAGTGGCAGCGCCGGCGCCTCGGAGGAGGTGCGGTTGGACGACGGCGGCGTCGAGGACACTGGCGGCGGCGGATGGAAGGGGCTGGACTTGGACGACGACACCAGCATGCCGAGCTTCTCCTGCAGACAGAAGGCGCAGATGCCGCCGGCGCCCGCCCCGGGCCGCAGCGGTCGCGCCTGGCGGGTACGGGTGCTCGCTGCAGTACACCTGCGCCGTCCTGGTCCGCTGCCGCCGTCGCGTCCGCCGCTTTCTCCTCCATTCTTGAATGAATCGGTCAAGCTACCACCGCTGCTGGACGGATCTTGGCTATGCGAAGACAAGTCCCCGCATCACCTGCCGCCGCTTGCTCTTGAATCGGCGAGCTAGCTCTTCTTGGACAGAAGCAGCAGAGGATATGATCAGCTCCTCTTCACCCCGATCTGCTGCTTCTGCACGCACGGACGAGGAGACGAGCAGGGGAGAGAGGCAGAGAGCTTGGGAATGGAGCCAGTGAGCGGCACGGGCGCACAAGCGGATGCGGATGAGCAGCGAGCTGCAAAGCAGAGACTGAGGAGGCAGGCAGGTAGGCAGGGGTGGCGTGGTGCTCTCTCTTGTGCTCCGCTCGCGCCGCGCCTTTGCCTTATTATTTTAGCGCCACTTCCGCCTGTTTCTTTTTGTCCTGGTTCGTCGCAGACAGTCTGTGGGCCGTGACGAGGTTCCCATCAGGCGGAGCACGTGGGGGCGGGGGCGCATCTCTCTGCGCCGCTGCAGCAGCCCTGCCCCCGCTGCCCCGCAAACATCCTCTCTAACAGTATTTTTCTCTCACGATAAATCAGCACCAATCAACCCAAATCAGTTCAGAAACCAACCCAGCCAAACAAACGAAAGATTCATCAGTAGGCGTTGATGGAATGATCCCATGCGTTAACCACGTGTGAGCCAGAAATTACCGTGCTCATCCCAGTTTGGAAGCCCCTAAAACAATTGGCGTGCAGCGCCGGTACATTTGGGATTTGCGTTAGGGGAAGGATCGCGGTCATGATGGGCTTTGGCCGGGACGTATTCAGTTTGTTTTAAAGTAATCTAGGTTTAACGGATCAGGGATTTATGTTAACATGTGCTGTATGTAAAAGGTGCTGTTTGTTTTGTTGAAATTTAGCTTATGCCGATTCGATACGAGAGAAAAATATTATTTATTGATTTAAAAATACTACTGAACTAGTGTAGAACAGGATTGTCTAGACAGGATGTCACTTGACTTTTGAGTGCTTCTCGTAGGATGCGAGTAGCATGTCACATGGAGTAGGTCTAGCGCGAGTCTAGCAGGTTCTTCACTTGCTCCATCCATGTTTGTGACTGCTTGTGAAGTTTAACTCGAGTAAGGCTGTGTTTAGTTTTTAAAAAGTTTTCTAAAAAGTGTTACAGTAATTATAATATTGAATCTTACGATACTGCATGAAATATTAAATGTAGACAAAAAAAAAACTAATTATACAGTTTGGTTGGAAATCGCGAGACGAACGTTTTGAGTCTAATTAGTCCATGATTGAACACTAATTGCCAAATAAAAACGAAAGTGCTACAGTAGCCAAATTCCCAAATTTCACGAACTAAACACAGCCTAAAGTCGAGTGCAACAGTTCCATCGTGCACTGTTGGATACGCAATGTGCGCGAGTCAAGATGACCACCTCTGAGGCTCTAACGATGTGCCCACAAGCGGGGGGCATGGAGAACGGATGATCCAAAACGGCGGCTGTTCTGTTCCATCGCCGCTTGCAAATGGCAACAGGCCCAGCCGGACATGTCGTGTACGTACTATACTGCCTCCCCAGTACCCTCCTTCTCCTTGATCGGCTCCACAGTTTGGTACTGGTATCATGACCAGCAGCGGCCACATGCGTGTGGTGGTGGTGGTCGGAGCCGACGCTGATATGCGACCTCCGCCGCTCCACTGCCGCATGCTGCCCGCACGAGCCTGCTAGCGAGGCAGTTTTCACTACCACCAATTAATCTTCGCACAATATACTAGTATAGTCTAGTACTAGTGCATTATACATATCTGTAATCTGTACGTGTATATGTTACTCCAGATTAAAATAAACAGTACTTGATGTCCGTTGTGGAAGGAGGCACAAATCGTCCGTCGCCACGAGCCCACAGATCGGCACCGTGACAGCAGCGAGTGGCGCTGGCCAGTCAATCTGTGCCGGGCCTAACACGCGATCATGCATGTCCTCAACTCTCCCTCCCATGGTCAAAACGTGCTACACCTAATTAGTACTAAAAGAAACGAATCCATCTAAGCTACTTGTAGCGCTATCCAGGGTGGCGCATCGATCAACTGATGTGAAGTGGTAACGTGTCCAGCCTTGGACGGATCCTGGACGCGACTCGAGGGTGCGTGACACTGGCATTTTTCATGTCATGCCGGCCGGGCGTTTCTTTCCTCCGATCTGCAGGGAGAATGAAAGGTAACATGTACATTCACATGGG
The DNA here is from genome assembly GCF_019320115.1 of Miscanthus floridulus. Classification (NCBI taxonomy): domain Eukaryota; kingdom Viridiplantae; phylum Streptophyta; class Magnoliopsida; order Poales; family Poaceae; genus Miscanthus; species Miscanthus floridulus. Next base: position 40,467,584 of record NC_089591.1, read on the forward strand.
GCCGATGAACGAACCTCCTCCTAACCTGTTCACATCAGGGCATCAGTATCTTCTGCGACGCCCAACACCGTCAGTTCCGTTGCCAAGATACTGCACATGCGTGGACGGAGTAAAAAACCAGAGCCCGTCCATGTTCATCGGTATCCGTTCGACGGGGTTCCAGTGGAGTCCTTGGCTTCCCTGCGTGCTGTGGATGGCTGCTGCGAAACTGCGTACTACGTGCGACAGCCATTATACACTCCCAATACCCCGAGGCCAGGCATGGCCATGCGGCCATGCGTGCGCTTTCAATACTGGCAATGGCAGTAGATCTTGCATGCATGGCCTCTGTTCCAGGTGACACTTCACACTTTGATGAAAGTAATTAAGCTGCAGGGCGCCAGACAGCAGAAGTCCAGATTCAACATCACTCTCGTTATGCTAACATCTTCAATGTGGTGACGCAACACAATGGCTTGATAGTGGTTAACCGGAAAACCAAAACTATTAGAGACGACCTCATCATCATTGCTTTAGCCTCGAGTTCGAAAGGCTCTCTTTGATTAATAGTCTAAACATTGCCAAGGTTTGCCAACTATTTTCACCAAGCTGGCATCAGGTTTGGTAAACAAATACTTTTGTGTCACTTCGGCAAGCACAAGGCATGTGAGCTCGTAACAGATTTGAAAGGAAAAATCCTTGCCACAACTGTAGCTATGAACCAAGGTTTGGCCCAACTTGTGTAACTTGAGACGCCATGAAACGTGGTAAACTGTGTAAGTTGAGGCTATGAAACAAAACAGGCCCAATCGTCTTCAACATAAATTTTTTAAGAAACATCAACTCCTAGAAAAAGAAAAAGAAAATCAATATCGAGAACATTGCTGCCGAGACGTATTGATCAGCCTCAATGTCAAGGTTCTTTTTTTGAACTGTATATTATCAATTAGTAGTAAAACATCTAATGAAGAGAGTGGACGTGGTTGCAGAGACACCAAATTGGAATTAGGTTTCAAAGGCAACATTCAAAGTGCACAGAACCACAATTTTAAAAAAAAACTTGATATGCAATTTGATCAACACCGCAACTCCACGAGTACCAAACAAGAGTGAAGCTGCAAATACACTTGATCACAAACAGCGGCAAATAAACCAATTCCCAAAAGGGGAACATAATCAGCAGATGACACAAACAAATTATATCATAATTCAAACGGGAATCTTGGTTTTAAAAAAAAAGGGGACAAGCTGGAACAAAGGGCAAGGAATTCCGATCGTCTAATATCATGTATTCAACACACAGAACTAAGAAAACTAAGTGCACAGGTTCACATTTCTTTTCGCTATTCAGTATTGGCAGAAAACCGAAATTTTGTATACGTTACAGGGTTAATAGAGACTATATTGCAACCACATACAATGAAGTGTTCTAATCATACCTGAACCATAGGACATGATAATGAAATTTTGCCTTTCGGCCAGATGCGCGAACAACAGAGGAAGGTAAATTTTGTCAGCTAAATGCAAAAAAAAAAAACAAAAAAAAGTTGTTCGTGGCTGTATATCTCAAAATAAGTTTCTGAAACCATGAACTTGCAGGTAAAACAGACATTGCGTGTCAATTTCTTTTATCAAAATTCTGTGAATTCAGTATATTTTTTTTTCTTTTTCAATTTATGTACCAACTTACCATTCCCTAGATAGAAAGTACTAAATGTAGCATTTTAAAATGTTTATTTAGCATTTATTGAGATATTTGATGTAATGGTGCATGGAATAATTCAAATGGTTCTTTTTCATAGACTGAAGTCTTTCAAGGATGATACATATACTAGTGACATTGCAAAAAAATGCTGGAAGGCAATTCTGTCTACCTCCTATATGGAAAATGTCCACATGCTATGCTGTTGAATCTAGCATGTGCAAAATTTCAATATAGGAGGTAGATGCATGTCCTAAGGATGGAATATACCCAAAGACTTAGCCTTAGATACGAGTGCTTGGAAAACAGCTATTCACGTGCCTGAACCTTGATTGCTTCTGCTGGGTTTCAACTCTAGCCTACCCCAACTTGTTTGGGACTTAAAGGCTTTGTTGTTGTTGTTGTTGAGGTAGATGCATGTCCAACAAAAAAAGCTAATGCTAGAGTCCACTACACAACATTGGCTACAAACTGCGAAGAACAATGACAATGCCTTCATATAAAAGACTTCTTATGTATAACTACGTAGGGTAATTTCATTGCCCATTTACTAGCATGACTTACTCAGTCATCTTGAATATAAGATCTTAATACACTTAGTGAGGAGAAATATTCTAACTTACTTAGGCACCTTATAAGCCTATATTGTTTACTTTAATCCAAATTGATTACAGACTAAAATAATTTGAGGAAGGAGATCTTGCCTTTGCCAACGGGTTAAGATAGATTGTCCACAAAAGCTCCTATTGCCAGTGCCATGCATCCTTCCTTCACCTGTCAAGGTAACATAATGCCCTAATTGCCAATGTCTCGTATCATCTGCCAGCACAATAGAACTTAACAATAATAGACTACACATGCTAAAATATGATAAAACGGATAATAATATGCAGCTCAACCAGTGTATCTTCAGTACAGAAGCATACACTTTCCATTGCCGCAGAAGGATCAATCTGAAAAACCATGACACAGTCAAAACATTTCTGTGTTCCAATAAAGATCAAAATAGGCACCAGCGCCCAGCGGTGAGGCTGTGATTAGGTCATAGGCTATGGACTATGAGGCTAGGCATTCAGACGCCAAGGTGACCATATGGTTAGGTCAAATTGGCATCATGAGTTGCTGACCCAGGACTCACCTCCTATCTGCCACATCCTGCTATTAAGGGTTTGTTCCTAGCTGCGATTGCTGAATCGCCAATTATTGAATTGCCAAGATTCCTTCATATAGCTTAGCAGTTTTACCATAGCCAGAATCTATCATTTTATTTCTATTCCTTATAAAGTTTCATTCTACCAAAATATCTTAGTTCAAAAATACACCATCTAAATACACATCTTCACTTTTTTCTGAACTACAGTATGGATCTAAAATACTAAGATGTCGCGCTGAAGTGCAATCTAACTTTTTCGTTACTCACAATTCATCAGTGAAATCCTGTTGCTCTTCAGTGTTACTAACATTTCTGTACGCAGACTGCTGGGTGATCATGGGCGAAGTAGTCTTGGACCAGAATTTGAAGATATCCATGAAGCAATTACATCGACAAGAGTTTCGACGTCTTTTGAGATCTGTGCTCGTAGAATGCCTGAGTCAGTACCCAAAGTGGTACCAACCTCCCTAGCAACAGCCTCCCATGGTGTACCCGTTGTCAGATTTGCCAGTAGTTCACCTCCACGGTTCACTGCATCAGCCATTGCTGGTGGAACATCAGGAAGAACCTGAAGAAACACAACACAATTACTTTTTCAGAATTATAAAATCTTTGTTCCAGCAATGGCTTTGCCATTAGCTCTGAAACATGGAAGCCTGAAAAGAAAAATAGTACCTGTTGTAATGGTAGCCCATGATCCCCAGGAAGTGATCGAATTGACATATCAAGCAACGAGCTAATAGCTGCTTCGGAGCTTAGTACTTGTGCAAGGGTAGAGGTTTCATCAATTTGATCATCTTTGAACTTTATTAAGAGATTTCGAGAAATTCCATAGTAGGATTTTATCTAAAGAAAATTGTGATGCGCCAGTAAGACAACATGCATAGAACAATTATAGAATAATTCACATGAGAATCTTGGTTATTCAGCATAAACAGATTGAAACATAAACACATAAGAGAACCCTAAGATTGGTTATAAGTGAAACTTTGAACTGAGAATTCTGATAATCTCTAATAAATAGGTACTGACAGAGATGTCACAGGCTTACAGCACTGTAAAGCACCAGACACAATTTGAGATAATGTTCATAGATTTTATCTGTGTTGATAAACTCAACGTATGTTTAGAGAAGGTTTGATTAAACTCACATTAACTAGTATAACAATAACTGTCACCATTTCTCGCGTGGGTGGTTTACATATAATTTTACATTTCAAATATTCAAAAGAATAGTGCTAACATACCAGGCGGCGTGTCTCTTCTGGTTTTGGAATGAAGTCCTCCCGCCCTTGTACTAAGTCCATATACAATGGAGGAAGTTGTTGAAGTAAAGGTAGAAATTGCTTAACAACAGGTGGGCTTAGATTCTCAAGCTGCTTAATGGCTGCTTCTGCCTATTATGCCGAAATTATAAGCTAGTAAGCTACATATATTGAAGGTTTCAAGAAGGAAATATAAACGCATCCAGCTAGTCATCACATGAGAGCAATATATGTTATATGTTTAGGAGAGTGTCATCAGTAAGAATATTTAAGAAAAATAAATAGAATTATCTATAGAATTCTTAATTTGAAATGTACCCAAAGACTTAGCCTTAGATAGGAGTGCTTGGAAGACAGCTATTCACGTGCCTGAACCTTGATTGCTTCTGCTGGGTTTCAACTCTAGCCTACCCCAACTTGTTTGGGACTTAAAGGCTTTGTTGTTGTTGTTGTTGTATAGAATTCTTAATTTCACATCCTTCAGTCATTGCTAACTGATGAATCTCAGGAATTATCTTCCATACTGAGTATGACACTTCTAAGAAATTTAGCTAAATGGAAGACATCAAGAGTCAAGACAGCAAATGGGGTAGAAGGGCCGAAATGGCAAATCATAAAGCACACTATAAAAAAGAGTGAAAAAAATTCTAAATTTATATGGAATGTGTGCCACCTCAATTGACATTCTTACGAGTAGCAAATTCTCAATTTTCCAATAAGAAAAGTAAATGAATAGGATTCATCCAACAAGAAAAGTAAAAGGAGACAACTTGGCCGGAAAGAAAACGTATATGAAAATTCATCATACCATGGAGTGGAGAAGAAAAACAACCTCATACTATTTTCCACTTATCTTTTTTTTTTTTTAAAAGTCATGCCATTCCCATGTTTAAAAGTAGTTATGAAATAGAGTGCCCTACGAAGCTAAAAAATAATATCATGGTAGTTTTGTGGTATTCAATAAAAGTTGTTATGCTTAATTGAACAGACAGGACATTCTAGTTAATACAGAAAAGTTCAAGATATATTTCTGTTATCCGGGACAGTCCGCAAAACAGATACTACCCCAAAGTGAACATTGACAGTGCAAGCATGAAAAGGTAACCTGCATAATGTGTTAAACATTTCGAGGAACAGTGTTAACACCAAAGTCACAGAAACATATCGTACCCCAAATCGGATTGTTGGATATGATGTCAATTGGGACAATATCGGGCCAAAACTTTGTGCCATAGGAACAATTACAGGTGAAAATAGTGGGATTGCGGAGCTTGCCTCCTGCAACAAATGAAGAGCATATAAACTGGTAGTTTTTCCATAAGCATATTTTTTCTGGAACAGGCAATTTGAGAAGAAAAATACTTGGACACAACCTTCTCTAACTTGCAGTAGGGGATAAAACCCCTCCTGTTTTCATAAAAAAAAAACCTTCTCTAACTGGAAGCACACAAAAAAACTAGATGGTGCCAAATGCCACCTGATAATGGCATATATGGTTCATATAAAACTAGTGTTTGCATGTCACATTCAAAGAGCCACATCGCATGTTAAAAATGATAGCACTGTTCTATGGACTCATACAAAACATCTCACATGTCTTTGGCATTTACATCCCATGATGTATGAAAATGGAACTTGAAATAGCAAGAAACATCTCAGCTAGTGAAGCAAAAACATCTGGAATATGCAGTTCTGTAGTATCACACGCAACCAATTATTTTAGATATAGTACTAGACATCCTACACTCAAATACCTGTTTCACAGACCAACTCCCTTATGTATATTGGGATGGAGGACTAAAACTGAGTCAAATTTGTAATGATACATGCAGCTAAAAGAAACAGTAACCATACCTACATGTGGATAGGATGAACGGCGAGATATGCAAAAACATACCTTGTTGTTAAAGGACATCAATACATTTCCACTTCGCTGCACAGCATATCTTGATCCTGGAATACAAACCATTAAGAAGGACAAATTATACAATTGTAGCAAAAAGAAAAGGACAAAAAGAGAGTATTTCATAAACAGAAATTGAAATCAGATGCAAGGTAAAGTCTTACCAATCAACATGTGGATAACAGATCCCAAGGAATGTCCAACACCAAATGTTGGGAGATCATTTACCTGTTTAAAATTTCATATACTTAGTACAATGGACAGGATCCTGATTTATTAAACAGATAGCTTTACTTACAGGCTCATCCAAGTTTCTCAAACACCTGTCAAACTTAAATTGAACTTCATCTGCAATGAAGAAATGGTCAAAGCCGCTCGAATAAGGCGTCGCAATCACCAAAGCTCCCCTAGAAAACGAAGAGATAAGTGAGCATTTTTGCACTGGAAGTAGGGATCCTAACTTTAGCTATACTAGAAAAAAAAATGAACAACTGCATAAGTCATAATGGAAGGAATTGGATTAGACCAGCAGTCAGGTAATGACAAAGTTATCTGTATTTTTTATCCATAGATGAACAAACACAGGAGTACTCCTTAAAGCTCACATGAACAAATGAGAAGATTAGTTCAGCAGTTGGCGGTCATGCTGTAAAGCGCCTTCGTTTCAGGACATTCATGTGGCAATGCTTTGTTTGAGAAAACAAACTCAAAACACATGGAAGTACATCCCAGGTACAAAACTTGAGCTAACTCTCTGTACTTTTCATAAAGTTCAAATATTACTCTTCCTTGATGACAAGAGGATCACAAAGCTCATTCATCAAAAATAATAAAATAGCTCATAGGAAACAAACTTGGGTGGTTTGACACTGCTTTTAAACATACCTGTTCGCGAGACACTCGAGGAAGAAGCGGTATGTGATCTGGGGAGCAGCTCCGACAAAAATTCCTCCAACAAAGTGGACAACAAATGATGGCTCTGAGGACTTCGGTCTCAACACCCATGCTCCCTACCATAACAATCAGCACTAATCAGTAACTTTTATTACGTATCTAGACATATCGTATATCCAGGTGCATAACAAAAGCTATGTATGTAGTATTTAAAAAGCCAAAACGACCTATGGTATAATCCGGATATAAACACAGAACTCAACCGCAGTGAAGGAGAGAGCCACCGAAACGCACCTCGACTTCGGTCCAATCTCCAGTCGAACTCCAGCCCTCCCGGGACTGCTTTGCCGCCTCCGTGATCACCCTACGCGCCGTCCCCCCCAACAGCGAGGTAAGAGCGGGGCCGAGGTTCGAGAAGAACAGATGAAACTACGGAATGATCCACCGCCTACCTCTCGATCTGGGAATAGAGCTGTATCGACCCGTCCGAAGGCGCCGCGGAGGTCGGTGGCACGGCGGGGCGGGGCCCATCTGCGTCCGGAGACGAGCAGCACGAGATGGCGCGCCTCCGCCTCCTCCCCCTCCCAATCGACGCCGCGACTCTACCCCGCGACCCCGTGAAGAGGCGCGCGGACGACGCCGAAGCCGCGCCGCCGCACCCGCGCACCCGCACGGCTGACGACAGTGGCTGAGACGCCGCCGCCATCCTTATCATCTCTCCCGCGCCCCCCAACTCCTGCCGCCGCGACAGCCGTACGTATTTTTCTCGTTGCGTCTCCGCCTCAACCACCAGCTGGAGTGTCACGCGGCACGCGCCCGCGACACTCGGAGCGGAGTGCGTGCGGCGACTGGCGAGCCCGCCTCGTAACCGCCAGCGCGGCACTGGAGCCGCACGATGCCAACAGACGGGGGCGTGCGGACCGTCCGATTTCCGTCCCTCAGGAGCGACCCGACTCGTCGTCGGACGGGTCAAACCCCGCAAAAGTACCTTCGACTTCGTTCCCGTTTGGCTTACGCTGCACACCACTCCGCAGCGTATCGCACCGGCACACGTATAGCTTTGCTTCCACGCCTAGTCGCCTAGTCGCCTACAGTTTCAGCTTGAGGCAGCTGCTCACCGGCAGCGCAGAACGGACGACTGGACGAGAGATGCAGCGACGTGCGGACGATGAGGGAGGAGAGGGGCCGAGCTGTTCGAGCACTGACGGAAACACCAGCAGCGCTAATGCGAGCACGAGCTCGAGCACCGCTGCTAGCAGCGGCGCGAGGCGGAGCGGTGGCGCGGCGGAGGGGCGGGAGAGCAGCCCCAGGTCGGCGCCCACCATCAATCTAAGCCAGGAGTACAGGCTCGCCATCCACACCCAGTCCTACCAAGAGATCTGGGATAAGATCCACGTAGACGGGGACGGGGACGAACAACGGGAGGAGGGCTTCGGCGGCAACGGCGAAGAGGAGGAAGGAGGAGAGGAAGGAGAAGAGGGGGAGGACAGGGTCACCCTGGCCGGTGTGCTCCGTCCGGAGGACGCGGTGGTGGAGCGCGCTCTTTCAGACGCGCCCGACACGGAGCTCACCCGCCTCGCCGCGGACTACTTCCGCAGCACGCACCACGCGTCGCTGCTATGCCTCTCGCTCCGCCGGGCGCTCCGCCGCGCGCGGGCGCTGTTCGGGCCCATCACGGACCTGCTCGCGCTCATCCCGCACTCGCCGCAGCTCGCCGCGCCGCACTGCGACTGTGCGTTCGACGCCTTCCTCCTGTTCGACCAAATGCCCAATCCGTTCCCGGCGCCTGCGGCCGGGTTCCAGGCTATGCGCCGAAGCTTTGATGGCCTCAAGAACCACCTCGACCTTCGCCTCCTCAGTGTCCGACGCAGGCGCCGTTGGCTCCGCTGCGCCAAGCGCGGGTCAGGTATCTGCCTCATCGCCTGCGCCACCGGCGCTGCCGTCGCAGGCCTCGTGCTTGCGACACACGCCATTACCGCACTGCTGACGACGGCCCCTGCTTGTATTGCATCCAATTCTTCCTGCTGTCCACTGGCTGCCTCGATGAAACGCCTGCAAAAGCACATGGACCGGCTCGACGCCACGGCTAGGGGCACCTACGTCTTGAACAATGATGTGGCCACAATTGAGCGGCTGGTGGGTAGGCTCCATGCCACTGTGGAGAGCGACAAGATGCTTGTCCGCCTTGGGCTGGAGCGCGGGAGGGGGCAGCGCCACACCATAGAAGAGGTGGTATGGCAGCTCAGGAAGAACCACCCTAGCCTGGTACGGCAGCTTGCTGACCTTGAGGAGCATATTTGCCTCTACTTTGCTGCCGTCAACCGTGCCAGGTTACTCCTTGTACACCACCTGAATGCGCAGTCTGATGCTGAAACTGAGTCTCCAATGTCATGACTCATGAGTTTGAGTCTCAAGACCTCATTAGCCCCAAGCAATCTTACACTGGGTCACCATGATCATGAGTTTGAGTCTTAACCATTAGCCATATCTTTCTTGAAGAATTAGTTCATGTTTCGCGCCAAATGATGCACAAATTTCTTGTTTTAATAGTTTAGACCTTTTTATAGTTCGATACATTTGATCTTCTGTACTTTCAGAATTATTACTGTGCCATTGTAACAATGCTATGTTCTGAATAGACACAAAGTCTTAACATTCTAAGAACCGAATATTTGGAAAATTGCCTCCATATATTATCATGACAGTTATGTTGCAAGCAATGTGTTGCTTCTGCTTTTCAGAGTTGCCTCGAATACTCAATCAATCTTTGCATCGCCTATTATATTGGGGTTTTCAAACTTAGAAAGGGTCACTGTGCGTTCATAAACCCGGGGTCCCAAATGGACCCGCTTCCCTGCAAAAACTCGGCCCAGCAGACGGCGTAGCAACAACGCGTGCCTCCCGGGCCGGCCCAAATACATAACGACAGGCCGGGAGAATGAGCTGGTCTCCGACCGGAAGGCCAGGCCAAGGTGGGGACACAGTCTGACTCCAACCTCCTTTTACGACCGGGGATACGCCGGACCTCTACTCGCGGCTCTTCCCCGACCGACACGGTCGGGGCCGACTAGGAACGACCGACCAGAGACGCCCGCTCAGTGAGGGACCGGGGATCAGGCGGAGCAGATAAGGTAAGGCGCTCAAGTCAAACCGCAATACCGAGGACCGTACCCTGCCATATCAATTTTTTTTAAATTTTAACACTTTTTGTAAAATAATTTTAAATGTAACACTATTTTTTTTTTAAAAAACTAACACTTTTGGCCGCGCCTATTATCATGGCGCGGCGAAATGGTGGCGCGACAGGAGGGTGGCGTGGCGAAGACCGGGGCCACTGACCGGTGACGTGGCAAGGTCTGCCGCGCCACCGATCTTGGCGCGGCACTGACGCGCCACGGAACATGGCGCGGCAGGATCAGATAAATATTGCCCGCGAGCTGCCCCTGCCCCGAGCCGCCCGCCCTGCCTCTGCCTGCAGCCCCTGCCCAAAGCGCCGCCGCCACCGCGCCCGCAGCGCTTGCCGCCGCCGTGCCTGCACGCCGACCACCGCGCCTGCACGCCCGCCATCCGGCCGCCCGCACGCCGCGCAGAGCCCCGCCGCCCGGCCGCCCGCGCTCGCTGCGCCCGCCCACTCCGGCCGCGCCACGAACGTTGGCGCGTCACGGCCACCGGCCGCCCGCCCGCCCGCTCATATCAAGGTAGGCTCTCTCGATTTCATATTATTATGATTGTTATTTTAGTTAGGGTTAGTGATTTAGGATAGTTAGGTTAATGAATTTGTTAGGATTTGTTAGCGATTTAGAATTTGGTAGGGTAGTGATTTAGAATTTGTTAGTGATTTAGGATAGTTAAGGTTTGGTTAGGTAGTTAGGGTTTAGGGATTGATTTTAGGTTTAGGTTAGGTAGTTTTGGTTAGGTAGTTAGGGTTTAGGTTACTGTTAGTTAGGGATTTTGGGTTTAGGGATTGATTGTCGGTACGTAGTAGTGCGTGATACGGCGATTTGGATGACTTGATGAAGTTTCGTCAAATGCTTATTTTTCTAGTGAAGTTGTTTAATATGTCTGTTAATATTACTTTGAATATATACATGTGCTTTCATATTATATTTGTATTGCATAACTAGTAGTTCAAATTTTGCATTGCTACATAATGTTAATTTGGATATTGTTAATTTGAATACTCTAATCCTTTGTTTATCAATTTGTAACAGGATGGCCCCTCCCACGCAGCACCCGTTGTATCCCATTCTTGAGGTGGAGTACGATGATCAACACCGAGCACACATCTTAAGTGACACCGACACACAGGTGGCCTTGCCTACTTTGAGGCTCCGCACGCACACTAGGGTGCACCAGTGGGACGAGCGTTACACGCCGTATATACTGCAGCTGTAGATAGGTGCGAGTCCCTTCTTTGTACGTAAACATTCTTATAACAAATTTGAGGCAACTAATAGTCATTCTATTCTTATAACAGGGGGAGGCCTGAGACCCACATGTTCCACCTACCTTACGGCGAGATAACCTTGACCATGCAGGACGTGAAGGTTATCTTTGGCCTTCAGTTGGGGGGGGGGACTTCCAGTGACAGGGATAGTTGACAATGATCACTAGAGGGAGCTGGTGACTCAGTTCACTAGCTTTCTTCCATCAGACGACGAGGCTCCCAAGAAAAATAAGTAAGCAATTCAAGCCTATTTAATACTTGCATTGCTTTCCTGCAATCATCGGGTCTCATTTTCTTTGGTCAATTTTAGGAAAAGTTTCGGTGTTTCGTCGTCCTAGATCACAGAGCACTTTGAATACTTGGACCCATAGGCTGAAGAGGCTCAGATCGACAGGTTCGTGAGAGTGTGGCTCTGGCACTTTCTTGGTGCTTTCCTCTTCCTAGACGCCTCGGGCAACACCATCAGCTGGATCTTCCTTGACATACTACGCCAGCCATGGGAGAACATAGCGGCGTACAGCTGGGGTAGCGTAGTCCTAGCATGGACGTATCAACAGCTATGCGTTGCCTGCCGTCGCACCTCAGGGCATGCGAACCTTGGGGGTTGCTCCTACCTACTCTAGGTTTGGTATTAGGAACAATGGCCCGTTGGGAGGCCCCTTAATACAGGTTTACCGGTAAGTACTTCAGTTCACTATATTCTTCGAGGCAGTTATATATGATGAAATTATTAATGGCTAAATTCATTATCAGTGTTCAATGCAGCAATGGAACGAGCATGATACACTCCCTACAGCTCTGTATATCTAGACAAAAGCAGAGTTAGTTAGAGGGAATGCGAGGCACAAGTACAGGGAGTACACGGACAATCTCGACGTCCTGATATAACACCAGGTTACACTCTCTTTACTATCATACATGTGTCTTATTCGATGTACACTATATCATAACCTAACTCAATTACGAAATGTTTAGGTGTATTGGTGTCCTTGGGATGCTCCGGAGCTCGAGTACTATCTAAGTCCTGTCACTAGGGACGAGTCAGACGAGTATCGTTGCAACATCCCTCTTATTTTCTTCCATGTGGTCGAGATTCACTTGCCCATCAGGGTCTACAGACAGTTTGGAAGACGGACAGGCTACCCACCACCGCCTTACTCCACCAACCAAGGATTGCACAGGTGCATTATCAATTAATAACGAAGCTATAATTCAGAGGTCTGTGTGATACAACTAACATCGTTTTGTTGCAGGTATGACCGCAGGAAGAGGTACAAGACCAAGGATTGGCACGTGACACACAACGCGCACATCCACTTGTGGGAGACCAGGGAATGATAGCCGGTCCATGCGGGTCCTCCACACGACCAGCACATCTTCGACGAGTACCTGCAGTGGCTTCATAGGTCTACGAGAACACATATCAAGCCCCTATACACTAAGGAGGCGATTGGCGAGGACTCGGAGGAAGATGTGATCGAAGATGTGTACGACGTTGCCACTCGGGAGGACACACAACTACAGAGAGCCCTGCTTCAAAGATACATGGTAAGATACTTGAATGGTACAATTTGTTATCATTTTGGTATTAAGTATGTGCACTAAAACTGTCCAACCGCGTCTTTGTACCCAGGCGACATAATTATCAAGGATGTCCAACGAAGCAGCGTTTCGGCTTCACGAGTCTAGAGGGCAGGGGCCAGGCGTTCTCGAGGCTTTTGTGGAGGTAAACATAAACTTGTTCCTTCGAAAAATATTTCTTTATTGTATATGCATTTGGAAAATGCACTAACTTTAATGTCTATTTATGCAGAAGGTGAAAAAGAGTTGCAGGAAGCTAGCTCAGAAGCTGAGCTACATGGACACTCCTTATGTGGAACCGTCACTCCCGGCGCGGTCGGGTGGCACGTCTTCAGCCTCTTTGAGGACACTAGCCGGCTCTTCTCAGCCGGTGGCAGGTGCCACTTCCGTAGTGTGTACACCACCACATTATAGCGCTGGGAAGGACCCTGCAACCGAGGACGATGAGGATGACGACGACGACCCCCTAGGCTTCCATAGACAGCATGACCAGTGGGACGATTGGCCATAGAATGAGATCGGCATGTCTTAGCTAGGTGGTGCGCCGCTTGGTACCCAAGGAGCCTCACAGGTACTAACAAAGATAGTTTCTTTAAATACATAGGCTTCATGAACTAACGATCATAAAGATTATAAGTAATCGTGCATATCATATACTTGCAGGGTACAAGCCTTACGCAATGGCGATGCGACCACACCGACGTTGGCTACACTCCCAATGTGTTGCCAATAAATCCAAAGAGACAGAGGTGTCCGAGGGATCCTTACACTCCTGGGTCTTAGTTTGTTAGGTCGAACGAATATTGGCGTCCAAAACTTGCAGGCTTAGTTGGTTATGTTATGTCGAACTTATGTCAAACCAATAAAAAATTTATGTGGCAGCTTGTGAACTTACGCACGAACTCCATTTATTTGCTTCATATTCGTTTCAATGTGTCACAGCAGCACTGTCAGTGAGATTAAGTAGCAACTAGTTCGGGAACCAGCAGTCCCGACGTATCTCGACGCCGGTGGCCGACATCTTGACTCTCATCCTCCCGACCTTGGTCATCGCCACCATAAAATCACCGAAGAAGGCACCCTAGTTAGACGCGTAATAGTCGACCGTGCTGCGTGACCCCATGTCAGACTAGAGCACCTGGTCAGAGCCCACTAGGAAGGGGTCGACGAAGCCAGGGTCCATGGTCCATGATTGCGTTGCTGCCGATCCTCAACCAAAAGCAGCCGATCTTCTATCTGCACCCAGGTTCTACCGCGCCATGCGTCGTGGCGGCACGACAGACCCTGCCACGTCACCGGTCAGCGGCCCCGGTCTTTGCCATGTCACCCTCCTGCCGCGCCACCATGCATGGCGCAACACAGGCATTTCACCGCACCATGACAATAGGTGCGGCCAAAAGTGTTAGTTAAAAAAACAGTGTTAGGTTTAAAATTATTTTACAAAAAGTGTTAAAATTAAAAAAAAATCGTCATACCCTATGCATCTACAGGACGGTGCCACCAGGCCATGCCAGATGGGCACTATGCAACCTTCCAGGCATGTCGGAACACAAACTGTATTGTAGGCGCCGACGTTTATCATACCAGGCGAACACGGTAGAGCCTGCCACTTGCATCTAGACATAAATAGTATTGTGGGCATCGACGACCATCTTGTACCCAACAGCGTGGGCAACAAGACTAGGTAGCACATGTATACATTCTCTCTCTTTCTCTAACTTGTAAGGCCATCCCCTTCAACTATAAAAGGGGATGAGCTCTCTCTGGCTCTGGGTCTCTCCTCAAAAGAAAAAGAGAAGCTACACGATTTGAGCACTCGAGGACCTGAGAACTCGAATAGCTCAATAGCTCTAGAACTCTAAAGCTACAAAGACCATACGCTCCAATACTTAGCGCATGTTAGAGCTCTCGTCACTCTTGGCCCTTTGGTTCAGAGTCTGACCGGGCCTTTAACACCCCTTCTTATTCCTACTCGTTTGTAACCCCACAGCAAACTTTGAGCACCTTGTCGAGGACCAATACTAGGGTATCCAAAGAGGAGGAGCTAATAACCATCAACATTGATTCATCCGAGCAGTTAAGAGTGCGACTACAGCTCCAACCGACCCCTAGGTGTGCAAGCTCTACCTCGCCCAGCCTCTAGGGGCGGGCTCCGCCTCGCCTGACACTGAGGCCGTGGGCTTCAACTCGCTCGATCTCTGAGGGCTGGTTCCACCTCGCCCGGCCTCTGAGGGTGGGCTATGCATCGCTCGACCTCTGGGGATGGACTTCGCCTCGCCTGACACCAAGGTCGTGGGCTCCGCCTCGCCCGACCCTTGGGTCTTGCGCTCCGTCTCACCTGACCTCTAAGGGCAGGCTCCGCCTCGCCCGACACCGAGGCCATGGGCTCTGCCTCGCCCAACCTCTAAGGGTTGGCTCCGCCTTGCCCAGCCTTTAGGGGCGGGATCCGCCTCGCCTGACCTCTAGGGCGGGCTTCGCCTCACCTGTCCCTTGGGTTTGCGCTCTGCCTCGCTCGACCTCTAAGGGCGGGCTTTGCCTCGCCCAACACTAAGGCCACAGGCTCTACCTCACCCGACCTCTGAGGGATGGCTTTGCCTTGCCCTACCTCTAGGGGGGACTCCACCTCGACCGACCCCGAGGCCGGGGATCCATCTCACCCGACGGAGACCCATACCGTCGCTAATCACCCTAGGTCCAAGCGAATGGGCTTGTGTCAAAGCTCTGACACCAGGGAGGTGACCGGCACGCCCCGATATAACCCATGGCCATGATGGGCCATATGTGGGAATTCACATTAGAAACAATGTCGGGCGTACCGGTGCTATTCTGTCTAACCCTTGTACGAGCACTGACAGGCATGTCAGTTCACCACAACGTCCGTTAGGATGGAGTGGAGTGCCACGACCGGGAGGCGACGCATGCGCATGGCGCTAGTGACGTATAGGGCCATGACGTGGAGCTATCCCTATTGACGTCTACAAGGTCGGTAGGACCCGCGTGAAGGAAAAGACGGACCCAGCGATCCTAGAGGACTTCTTCTCCTTCTCATTCTCCTCTTTTCCCTCCATTATAACCCATGCTTTCCCTTGGCCTATAAAAGGGAAAGTAGGGAAAGATGAGGACATCACTCCTTCGAATGTACCCACTGATCCTCCAACCATCATGCAAGGTGGACCCCTACTATGTGCGGGGGCTTGAGGAAAGTTGGACTCACAAGGAGACCAAACACACGGTCGCAGAACGATGGCTTAGATCTTAGGGAGGGGGTACGCATGAAAACTTTCTCCTACTATTTTTTCTATCCTCTCCTTAATCTTTAGTGACACCCAACCATAGCAATGGCAAGGGGTCAGGTCTCACTCGAGGGCTGATAAGGGTATACATACACCCTTTCTGAAACAGTCGCTGTGCCCGACACCCTTCCTCACGTTAAACCTAGTAGCAAGGTCTGCGGAAACAAATGAGTGAGCAAGGCTTATCGGACTGCGAGAAACCTATGCCCTAGTGGCTATGGCACTCTTGCTTACCATCGTGATCAGAGTTTCCCTCCTACACCTCAAGCTCTACGGTCTTAACAAACGAAAGAGTCGGAACACAGAAACCCTTTTCACATATAAAATGGGAGGAAAAATAAATTCGTTCGCACCAAACCAAAAGAACAGACTTGGTCAAATGAAACAAAATAACAAGTTTGTTTAAATGATACACAAGGGTTGGCACTTGTCCGCTGATTACAAGAATGATCGACCGACCTATTGAACTAACTAACCCCTCCAAAGGAGAACTATGCCTTCGATCCTATCCGCCTGGTCGTACGAAAGGGGAGCCACCACCGCTTCCATCTCCTCTAGCTCATGGACTTCATAGCTAGTTGCGAAGCCATGGCTCATAGTCTCCAGATCAATGCTATCCCCATAATGAGAACAAGAATCATGAAGGATTGATTGACCCTGGAACAAAGGGCATTCCTCTCGAGCTGGCGCACCTGAGCCGTGATCTCGATGGCACGAGCCACGAGCGAGCTGGTCCCCTCTGACCACACCACCTCAAGGTCATCGTAGACCACTCCAAGGGTGGCGCTCAAGATGCCAAGCTTGTCACTCTCTGCCTAAAGATTTCTCCTCGCCTCGGTGAGGTCCATGGCTAGCCCTATAGAAATGCTCTCGGCCTCTAGCTTCTAGGTCATCTTGTTTTTGAGCTCAGCCTAGAGGGAGCCAACATTCTGTTGCGCATTGTCGCACTCTTACCAGGGTTGGTCACGCTCTCGGAAGGCCTGGTCACGCTCCTTGCGAGCTGTGCCATGCTCCAAGTGGAGCCTCTCCATGGTTTGGAGCAGCTCATCCCGCTCTTTGTGTAGCCAGGCGACCACCGTGGCATCTAGGCTTGCCCTTTTCTCTAGGGCCATGAGTTCTCCTCGGCCCCCAGCTTTAGCTCCCTTTCCTTCTCAACCTTGGTCAAAAGGTCGAGGATCTACTGGCAGGTCTTAGCGTCCTTCTAGAGCAGCTCATTCTGCTCCTTCCTAACCTTAGCGGCCTCCTCCTCATCCCTCTGTGACCTCACCGATAGGGCCTCGAACGCCTTCTTGGCCTTGTCAGCATCTTGATGGGCCTTGGCCACCCGCGACCGAAGACTGTCTGCTTCCTCAGTGAGAGGAGTCTGCTTAGCCACCCTCTACTAGGCGGCAACAAGCTGGGCGATCACCTCCCCTGGCTACGAGCTATGATGGACTGTAGGGAAATGATGGTCTAAATACAAAATGTATATAGAGAAAGAAAAGGGCAAGAAGCAGGACCAGGCAAATACTCGGCTGGAGGGAACGACAACATCGCGCAAGGCACCCCTAGTGTGGTCCAAGGCTTCTAGCATGGACGTGATCCCCACATCGAGGCTCTCTCGCTCCATGCTCTTGGTGTCATCATCGAGGTTGAGGACCGTCGACACCGAATCCTGCAGATTTGTCCACCGGAGCAGGGGCTCGCCCCACGCAGGCAAGTCACTGCCTATCGACATCAGCGCTAGGGATGACTCTCCACCGGCTCCAAGCACCACTAACCCTTCTCGCCATGACATCCCCATCGAGACACTCCCTCTAGCAATGGTAGGGGTCAATGGTACGGACACCGACCCCTCTCCTAGCACCATGACATCTGGGGACCCCTCGACCACGTCCCCCTTTGTCCAGCCCATGCTAGGCACCGTTGCTTGGGCCGTGCCGGTGCCACAGGCACCGCCAGGGTTGCGCCCGGCTATCACCCGTCTATCATGGCCACCGCTACCTTCACCTACATTGGTGGGGTCACGACCGTCTACGTCGCGCCCGCCACAGTCGGCACCACGAGCACGGTCGGCAGCCCCATCCACCTCATCATCGGTAGCGGTATTGTGGCCATCGCCTGTAGCTCCATGACCTCTAAAGGCGCCCTTTGAGCCCCCTCGTCCACCCATCCTATCGAGGGCATGAGTGCCACCATGGGTAGTGTACGATCAGCTGATGACACGGTCACACTGGTGCCTCTCCTGCCTGAAATGGGCATGACACCAGTCGACGGTTGCCGCCTCAATTGGAGGGCGACACTCTTCTTCGGCACCAATGCCAAAGGATTCTGCTGCCTACCGATGCTACAAGGGACAAAAAACATAAGTCATGATGAAATCCGACCAAAATAGGGAAAACAGAGGAGCTAATAACTCACCTCAGCGTTGTAGAGCGATAGGTACGTTTTAGGGGTGAACCTCCCGACCTCTACTCTGCCTTATCGAGGCAAGGCCGTTTCAAGCCCACCCCCTACTCTTGGGCAGAGGGGCTCGCTCCCCTTAACTCTTAGGGCACGATGGTGGAGCCGCCCGCCTCCACCGACATCTTAGGTGCGGCAGTAGATCCGCCCACCCCTGTTGACTCCTGAGGGAGGCCAACGGTACGTCCCACATCCGCTGGCTCCTCGGACATACCGTCCCCTCTGTGGAATGAGAAGAGTCCTGACTCCTGCAAGGACGAACCAATACCTGTCAGCGCATCCTCATTCTCTAGGATGTCCCACTCAACATCGTCGGCTACCTTTTTGTCATCACCATCATCATCATCATTGTCGCTGTCGATGTCCTGCCCCCATTCCTGTGCCTGCAGCTTCCGCTGCCTCTTCCTCTTCTTGTCCTCCTTCGCCTTCCTTAGCCGCTTGCCCTCAGCACAATTCATCGCCCTCACGGATGAATCCCTCAACAATGATGCCGGTTGATCCGTGAAGATGAGGTCCCTCGACTAGTCCCACCCCTCTCAAAGTTAGTATCAAGAGGTCAAGAAATCTATTGAAGAGAAGGCATGAGAAGGGTAAACGTATGAAGACAATGTGGCCTGGTTCCAGCCACATCAGAGGATGTCCTGGCACCAGGTAGATGAAATCGAGGGGGCACCCACGTCATCCCGTGAGAGCTCCATTGCCTCCTTGATGTGTTGCACAATCTCGGAGTTGGGGAGCGCCCCCTCGATGAGCACCGTTCCATTGAACGACACCTCGAGCGCCATCACGAATAGTGGGAGCACACGTGTCATCAATGTTGCCACCCTCCTTGCGTGGTAGGCCCCGATGATGCCCAACCCCTTCAAGCCATTCTCCTTAAGGATGTGGATGGTGGCGATATGGTCTCGGATCTTCTTCTTGTCCTTCTCAGGGACACCCCACTTCCTCCATGACTCTAGGGCCTCATCGATTAGGTGCCCAGTGAACTCTGGCAGAGGGACAGCGACGTCATTCTTGAGGTAGAACCACTATGAGTGCCACCCCTTATTGGACGTTGATAGCCGCATCAATGGGTACTCACTGACCCAATTGTTCCAGAGCTAGATGCTGGCGCACCTCATCGGCATGTGTAGCTCCTGCTTGCCGCTCTTCTCCCTCTTCTTTTGGAGGGTGACGACGAAGAAGTACCTCCACAAATCAAAGTAGGGGCTGATCCCCAGGAACCCCTCACATAGGGTGACGAACACCACCATGTGCTGGATCCTGTTGGGATTGAGATGATGCACTTTGATGTTGTAGTAGTGTAGTAGCCCCTAAAGAAATATGTGGGTGGGGGTCACAAACCCACGCTGGTGGAAGTGGGAGAACGACACCACATAGCCATCGGGCAGCAGCTACTCCTCGGTCATGGTCCGCGCGCAGAGAAGACCGCGATGGACAAGGCCCTCCATGCGCTAGAAGGTGTTGTCAGAGTGGCACCATAGATCCATTGGAGGTGGGGTGGGTGGATGTGAGCTCGATGATGGCAGGATGCAGAGATAGGAAACCTAAGTGATCGGTGGTGGCGGTCATGGCTGCGGAGGCAGGGATGCAAGGTATGGAATCCGGGGGTGAACCCTTTGGTTTTATAGGGGCGATGGATGCGAGGAAACCAACCGCCCACCTAGATCTCTGTGCCTACCATGTTCTATCATAACGTCCCACCCTAGGACATGTGCACACAATCTCTGTCCTTTCCCTTAGAAAACTCGCCGAATGTTTCACCTCTCCGGACGGGCCATGACTCATCACGAGTAAGAGGAATACGGATCTAAAAGCGCCTCTATGGCCCGACTAGGCCTAGGAGTTCATAGGTCGGCCCATCGACAGGTTCAACAACTGCTCTAGGAAAATTTAGGGTGAGAAGTGGAAAGGGATGGGCCCGCTAGCAGCCAGTATCCGGGCGCATGAGTGCCGTGGGCATTCCAGCCGATGTTCAAGTCTCGGCCGGTTACAATCCATGTTTTTTATGAAAGGTACTTAGCCCATGGGACCAGTCGAATGGACCCAAGAACTATATGGATTGACCGCTGAGAATCTAGGATCAGGCACCAAACTGACCCAAGTCAGATCCCCACGAACGGGATGCCAAGGGCCCCACTCAGACTAGCTCATTAACAACTCACCGGGTGCCATGATTCGTCCTTGGAGGGAAATCATGGCACGGCTCGGCCCCTCCATTTTATCAGAAAAAATACATGAGGGAAGACAATTGTAAAGATGAACCGATCCTCGACCGAGCCCCTGCTATGGGAGGGGGCTCGAGGAAAGGGTATCACCGCCCTAGGTCACGCTGTGGGCAACAAAAGAAGGCTAACGCCTTCAGAGTCCTCCCATTTAGAAAAGCCTCTGAAGGAGTATTCTCCTCCTTCGCTGGCTTGGGGGCTACTATCGAGGACCAATACTAGGGTACCCAAAGAGGAGGAACTAATAACTATCAACATTGATTCATTCGAGTAGTCAAGAGCATGACTATAGCTCCAACCGACCCCTAGGTGCGTAAGCTCTACCTCACCCGGCCTCTTGGGGTGGGCTCTGCCTCGACCAAGACCGAGGCCATGAGCTCCGCCTCACCTGACCTCTAAGGGCTGGCTCTGCCTTGCCCATCCTCTAAGGGCAGGCTATGCATCACTCGACCTCTGAAGACGGGCTCCACCTTGCTCGACATCGAGGCCAAGGGCTTCACCTCACCTGACCTCTGAGGGCTGGCTCTATTTCGCCCGGCCTCTGAGGGCGGGCTCTGCCTCACCCAACACTGAGGTCATGGGCTCTACCTCGCCTAACCTCTAAGGGCTGGCTCCACCTCGTGTAGCCTCTAGGGGCAGGCTCTGCCTTGCTAGACCCTTGTGTTTGCACTCTGCCTCGCTCGACCTCTAGGGCGGGCTCCGTCTCGCCCAACCCTTGGGTTTGTGCTCTGCCTCACCTAACCTCTGAGGGCAGGCTCTGCCTCGCCTGACACCAAGGCCGCGGGCTCTACCTTGCCTGACCTTTGAGGGCTGGCTCCACCTCGCCCAGCCTCTGGGGGTAGGCTCTGCCTCGCCCAACCTCTGAGGGTGGGCTCTGCCTTGCCCGACACCATGGTCGTGGGCTCTGCCTCACCCAACCTCTAAGGGCTGGCTCTACCTCACCTGGCCTTTGAGGGTAGGCTCCACCTCGCCTGACCCTTGAGTTTGTGCTTTGCCTCGCCTGCCCTCTGGGGGGACTCCACCTCAACTGACCCTAAGTCCGAGGGATCCATCTCGCCCAACGAAGACCCATACCGCCACCAACCACCCTAGGTCCAAGTGAATGGGCCTAGGTCAAAGCTCTAACACTAGGGATGTGACTAGCATGCCCTAATATAACCCGTGGCCATGATAGGCCATACCTAGGGATTCATATCAGGAACAACATTGGGCGTGCTGATGCTATTCTACCTAGCCCTCGTATGAGCACTAATAGGTGCGTTAGTTCACCATGATGTCCGCTAGGACAGAGTGGAGTGCCACGACTGGGAGGCAATGCCTTCTCATGGTGCCAGTGATGGATAAGGCCATGACATGGAGATGTCCCTATTGATGTCTACAGGGTCAGCAGGACCCACATAAAGGAAAAGACGGACCCAACGATATTGAAGGACTTCTTCTCCTTCTCATTCTCCTCTTTTACTTCCACTATAACTCATGCTTTCCCTTGACCTATAAAAGGGAAAGTAGGGCGTCCCATGAAGGGGACTCAAACCCATCGAACCCTGAACCGATCAGAACACACAAGCACATAGCCGGGAAGTGACTGAGCTCTCAGCACCCGTTCGCTCCTCTCACTAGAGACTTGGGACCTATCCCTCTCTTGACCGTTTGTAACCCCTACTATGAACTTTCAGTGCTAGTAACAAGAGCAACAACAATGAACTAGACATAGGGACATTTTGCTTGAACCTAGTATAAACCTCATGTCCTCTTAGCACACCATCTGAGCCAGACGTGCAACATTAGAAATTTACTAGTCGGTGGCAACTCAAAACACCGACACACCTAGGCTCAGGAATAAAGTCACTGACCGACTAAAACTGGATGTAGGGCATGTTGCCTAAACCAGTATAAATCCTATGCCATTGAGTGCTAGGTCACATCCGATCACAACGCACGATAAAACTACAAATATTTACCAGTTAGTTAATTTTTGCAGCGACGATCATCTTGTTTGCAGTATTAATATTGGGTGCCAAGTTTAGTATGGAAATTCCATGTTCCTTGTTATTTGTTGGTCACTTTTCACACTGACAGTTGGTGTCATCCATGTGGAGGACATCGTGTGTTCACACTTTTGGTCATCAGATGGCCCACCTTTCCACCATCTTTGTCATGGTGGGCTTGAGCGATACGATTCGCTTTGGCTCGCTAGAGTTTCCCATGCTCCCACCTGTTGGGATGTGGGTTCCTCCCATCTTCATGCCACTCTAGACCTTCGTCTTTGGGAGTCTAGACTTCATCACTAACTGGCTTGGTGTACTCTGCCTTCGTGAGGAGGCGCCTGTCCCGGCATCCACTGGAGGAGGAGTGCCCTCCACCGGCCCTGGGCCACCCAACGACCTCAACGTTGAAACCCTCATGCTTCACCTCGAGCCCATGCTGGGCTCAAACTCCATAGTGAATAACGTATATGTTGTTCTTTACTCATTATTTAACACCTTCTGCCAACTCTCTAGAGGGACCCTATTGTCCCCACTACGACCGTCGCACGACCGGTTCCCCTATGGCTTCGCGTCCCTTGGGGACACATACGTGAGGGGGGTCCGAAGGATGCTGACGCTGCCCCCTCTCACATCCGAATTCATGGGGATGGCGGGCTACACTCCTGCCTCCTTTCACAACCTTGTAGATGATGAGGTCAAAAGCGACAACTCTAGCATCGGCAATGTCATGGCACCTAGCCACCCTCTGTCCTAGGAGTATGCTTTGGCGGACGCCCTTGGACAGCCACCTGTGGTAGCAGAATCTCTACAGACTCACACCCCTCCGGACCCTCATGCGACCTGTTCTAGCGCACTTGGCGTAGCATGCTATGCCACGTGTGCATAACCCCATGAGCGGCGCTAGGAGTCATGACCGCTAGGTCTAGTGTAACATCCTAAATAGAGGGAATGGTCCCCCATAGTTTGCTTGGGCTAGCTAGAACATCACTGTTGCGGTGATGCTTCTATGTGGCCTTCCCGAGCCTACCAACCCAGGAACAGGCAATCCACTAGAACCTTCGAGCGCTGGTGGAAACCACCGCCATTCAACAGGTGGAGAGCTCCACGTTGCGACACCGGCTCGTAGCCTCTTGCCCCACCGGGGGAATGGGGCCGTACCAATCGAATCGCTCCATCCACTCACCACTATAGTTGCTAGGCATGGGGCAGGAGGCCACGACTGCACCATTGCCCAACCCAGCATCCGCTCCACACCAACCACCTGTGCGTGAACGGCTCATGCCAAACTATGACGCTCGTAGCAGCATCAACAATTGACGCCATGCCTAGCACAATGATGATGTCCATCAAGTGGCAGTGAGAGCAGGCGGCATGGGCCCTGGCTTGACCATCGAGGAGTGTGGGGACATGCATCCTAGGCATGGTGGCCAACCAAATGACCGAAGCCCTAACCCTGATGGCTCGGCGCCATAGGCCTTTGGACATCACATCCTTAGAGCGCCATTCCCATAGTGCTTTCGACCACCCACCAACATCATCAGATACACCGGGGAAACAAACCTTGGTATATGACTCAAAGACTTCTAGCTTGCCTACCGAGCTAGAGGATTGGATGATGACCACTTCATCATTTAGTATCTCCCCATCTACGTGGGGGAGCATGTTTGAGCATGGCTCGAATTCCTCCCGCCCGACAGCATCCACGACAGGGTAGATCTCAAGAGGGTCTGTCAGAAATTTCTAGGGGACATATGTCTATACTGGAAATTCCTAGGACCTCAAGAGCTACCAGCAGGAGCCTAACGAGTCCCTATAGGATTACATCTATAGGTTCTCAAAGTGGGGCAACTCTGTTCCTGATGTCGTCGACGCGGACATCATCAGCGTGTTCCTCTCTAGGACAACCTTTGAGTCCTTGATCCACAAGCTAGGCTGTCTAAAGCCCCGGACCACCCATGACCTGCTCAACATCACCACAAAACATGCCTCCGACGAGGAGGTGGTCGGGATAGGGTCAAGGCCAAGGCCAAGTGTGAGGACTAAGGCAAGGGCCCCTCCACGCAAAAGGGCAAGAAGAACAAGAAGGATCGGTGTCGACTGGCCAACCCAGCTTTGGTCATCATAGCCAATCGTGCAGAGAAGCAACCCTAGCATGGCCAACCCGACCACTTTGACAAGCTCATGGATAGTCCATGCACCAACCACGCCTACCTCGTCAAGCACCTCTACAAGGAATGTGAGCTCCTCAAGTGCTTTCTATGATAGGCCAGCAAGCCAAAGGAACGGAAGGGCAAGGAGGAGGCAGCCAAGAAAGGAGGCATGGCGAGCAAGGATGATGAAAGGAGGCATGGAGAGCAAGGATGATGATGGCTTCCTCAACCTCAAGGAATGCCTCATGATCTTTGGGGATCCGACGCAATCCACTCCATGCACCAGCACAAGGTATGCTACAGAGAGGCATGTGCCGCTGAGTCAGTCATCCCCTCTTTCCTTAGCTGGTCGGACTACCCGATCACTTTTGGTGAGAGAGACCATCCTTCGCACGTCATCGGACTAGGTCGCTACCCGCTCATCATCGATCCCATCATCCACAAGAAGCACCTCACCAAGGTACTGATGGACAAAGGCAGTGGCCTCAACATCCTCTATGTCAACACCCTAGACACCATGCACATCCCCTAGTCGGAGCTCCTCCTAGTGAGCTATCCCTTCCATGACATGATCCCATGGGCATAGGCATACCCACTCAGGCAGATCAACCTGCCCATCACGTTTGGCGACCAAGCTAACTTCCGCTCGGAGGTCCTCACCTTCGAGGTGGACTTTCTAGGGTCCTACCATGCCATCTTGGGTGGCCATGCTACGCCAAGTTCATGGCGATCCCCAACTACACCTACCTCAAGTTGAAGATGCTGAGGCCGAACGACATCATCACCATGGGTTGCACCTTTTTGCATGCCTACACGTGTGACCACGAGCATTATGAGCTCGCCATGGCCGTCATCAACTCCACCAAGCTCCTAAAGCTTGGGAATTCATTGACTCTAGCAGTCCTAGACTGGCAACAAGCCAACCTCCTCGAGTGCCTTCCACCCGACCAAGGAAACCAAGGCGGTGGGGATCGACCCCACCGACCTGACCAAGATGGTGCGGATTAGGACCAAGCTCCTGGCCAAATAGGAAAGGGAGCTCACCGACTTTCTATGCACCAATCATGATGTATTCACATGAAACCCTTCTGACATGCTGGGCATACCAAGGGAGGTCGCCGAGCATGCATTATGCCTCATCTCGGGCTCGAAGCCCACCAAGCAACGCTTGCGTCGCTTTGACGACGAGAGGCGTAGGGCCATAGGTGAGATCGCCAAACTCCTAGCAGCCAGGTTTATCAAAGAGGTATACCACTCTGCCTGGCTAGCTAATCCTATTTTTGTGAAAAAGAAGACTAGGTAATGGAGAATGTGTGTTGATTATACTGGCCTCAACAAGGCATGTACAAAGGACCATTTTCCTTTGCCACACATGGACCGGATAGTCGACCCCACCTCAGGAAGCAAAATCCTCTCCTTTCTGGATGCCTACTCAGGCTACCACCAGATCATGATGAAAGAGTCCGACTAGGTCATGACTTCATTCATCACCCTGTATGGTTCATACTACTACATAACCATGCCTTTTAGTCTAAAGAACACTGGTGCCACCTATTACCGGTGCATGCAGCGATGCTTCACCGGCCAAATCGACCCGCCCGACTAGCCTGACCAACTCGAGCGGCTGAAACCAACAATCGCTGTCTATGTAGATGACATAGTGGTTAAAATGGCTCAAGCTAGCGACCTAATCGCAAATTTGGCCGCAACATTCGCAAACCTCTGAAGGTTCAATATCAAATTGAATATAAAAAAATGTGTTTTTGGGGTTCTGAAGGGGAAGCTCCTTGGATACATCGTGTCTGAGCATGGCATCAAAGCCCACCCTAAAAAAATCATGACCATCTCCAACATGGGCCCTATACACAACATCAAGGGCATTCAGAGGCTCATCGGTCATTTGGCCGCCCTAAGTCAGTTTGTCTCTCGACTAGGGGAATAGGGGGATGCCTGCCTATAAAGTTCTCAAGAAGATAGGCGCATTCGTCTAGACAAAGGAGGCACAATAGGCTTTGGAAAGCCTCAAAGCATCATTGACGTCAGCCCCAGTCCTTATCGCTCTCGAATAGGGAGAACCCCTCCTCCTGTACATCACAGCAAACAACCATGTTGTGAGCACTACCCTCATCATCAAAAGGGAGGAGCCGGGACACCCCTAAAGGTTCAACGACCAGTGTACTTCATTGGTGAGGTACTCACTGATGCCAAGGCTCAATACCCCTAGGTGCAGAAGCTTCTACATGTCATGTTGATGGCGACCCAAAAGCTCCTGCACTACTTCAGTGACCATGAGGTCATGGTCGTCACCTCATACCTGCTGGGAGATATCATCCACAACCACGATGCAGCGGGACAAATCTCCAAGTGGGCTCTCAAGCTCATGGGTCATGGCATCAGGTATGTCCCTCGCACTGCTATCAAGTCTTAGGCTCTCGCCGACTTCATCGCTAAATGGACGGAAGTCCAGCTCTCGACCCCAGATGTCACCCATGAGTACTAGACAATGTACTTCGATGGGTTGGTCATGGCGCCTAGCTTAGGGGCTAGAGTGGTTCTGATCTCCCTAGATGGGAGCAGGCTCCGCTATGCGATCCGTCTCCATTTTTTAGCCTCAAACAACACCGCGGAGTATGAGGCCCTCATCAACGGACTATGCATCGCCATCATGCTTGGCACTACACGGCTGTATGTCCGTGGCATCTCGGAGTTGGTTGTCAACCGAGTCATGAAGGAGTCCTCCTACAAGAGCCCTGTTGTCGGTGTTTTGAGTTGCCACCAACAAGTAAATTTCTAATATTGCACGTCTGGCTTGGATGGTGTGCTAAGAGAATATGAGGTTTATACTGGTTCTGGTAGAACGTCCCTATGTCTAGTAGGGGTTACAAATGGTCAAGAGAGGGACGGGTCCCAAGTCTCTGATGGAAGGAATGAATGGGTGCTGAGAGCTCGACCGCTGCTTGGTTACTTATTCAGGGTTTCGTGGATCGATCGGATTTGAGTCCGATGGTTCGATGAGATGTGTTTCAATCGTTGGTTCGATTCCCCCTAATGGGATGCCTTGTTTTCCCTTTTATAGGCCAAGGGAAAGCACGAGTTATTGCGGAGGGAAAAAATAAGAATTAGAAGGAGAAGAAGTCCTCCAGGATCATCGGGTCCTTCTTCTCTTCTATGTGGGTCCTGCCAACCCTGTAGACATCAATAGGGACAACTTCACATTATGGCCCTATCCATCACTGGTGCCATGCATAGGCGTTGTCTCCTAATCATGGTGCTCCACTCTGTCCTAGCGAACATCGTGGTGAACTAACGCGCCTGTCAGTGTTCATATGAGGGTTAGGCAGAACAACACCGGTTCGCCTGATGTTGTTCCTGATGTGAATCCTCAGGTATGGCCCGTCATGGCCACGGGTTATATTGGCATGTGTCGGTCACCTCTCTGGTGTTAGAGCTTTGACCTAGGCCCATATGCTTGGACTAGGAGTGGTCGACGGTGGTGTGGGTCTCCATCGGGCGAGACGGGGCCCCGGACTTAGGGTTGGGTGAGACAGAGATCCTCCTCATAGGCTAGGACAGGCAGAGTGCAAACCCAAGGCTCAGGTGAGGAGGATCCCAAACCCAAGGGTTAGGTGAGGTAGAGCTAGCCCTTAGAGGTCGGGCGAGGCAGAGCCTCGGTGTCGGGCGAGGCGGAGCCACCCTCGAGGGTTGGGCGAGGCTGAGTCCATGACCTCGGTGTTGGGTGAGGCGGAGCCCATAGCCTCGGTGTTGGGTGAGGTGGAGCCAACCCTCAAGGGTCAGTGAGGCGGAGCCCGCGACCTCGGTGTTGGGTGATGTGGAGCCAACCCTTAGGGGTTGGGCGAGGTGGAGCTACCCTTAGGGGTGAAGCAAGGCGGAGCCTGACCTTGGTGTCGGGCGAGGCGGAGCCACCTTTAGGGGTCAGCTTGGTGACCAACTTTAGATTCTCAGTGTTCAATCCATATAGTTATTGGGTCCATTCGACCAGTCCTAAGGGCTCTCTGCCTTTCTTTAGGAAAAAACCATGGATGCTCGTGGCGCTCGTGTGCTTGGGTACTAGCTACTTGTGGGTCCATCCCTTTCCATCCCTTACTCTAAGGGTGCCCAGACCAGTTATCGAATTTGTTGATGGGCCATCCTTCAAACTCCTAGGCCTAGCCGGGCCATAGAGGTGTTTTTTGATCCGTATTCCTCTTGTGACGAGTTGTGGCCCATCCAGAGAGGTGAAATGTCTGGTGAGTTTTCCAAGGGAACAGACAGAGATTGGGTGCGTATTTCCTACGGTGAGACGTTGTGGTTGATCATGGCAGGTGTGGAGATCTAGGTGGGTGGTTGGTTACCTCACACTCATTGCCCCTATAAAACCAAAGGGTTCACCCCTCGGGTTCCATACCTTGCATCCTTACCTCCGTAGCCACGACCACCGCCACCAATTGCCTAGGGTTCCCCATCTCTGCATCCCCACCACCATCGAGCCTGCATCCAACTGTTCCCACCTCCAATGGATCCATGGTGCCATCATCACCTTCCAGTGCATGGAGGGCCTTGTCCATCGCTGTCTTCTCTACACACGGACCTCGACCGAGGGGTGGCTACTGCCTGAGGAGAAGGATCTACCATCACCGCCCGACAGCTATGTGGTGTCGTTAGCCCACTTCCACGAGCGTGGGTTCACGACCCCCGCCCATAGATTTCTTCGAGGACTACTACACTACTACAAGATCGAGCTACAACATCTCAATCCCAATGGGATCTAGCACATTGTGGTGTTCATCACCCTATGCAAGGGATTCCTAGGGATCAACCCCCACTTCAATCTATGGAGGTATTTCTTTGCCGTCACCCTCCAGAAGAAGAGGGAGAAGAGCAGCAGGCAGGAACTGCACATGCCGATGGGGTGCACCGGCATCCAACTCTAGAACAACTGGGTCGATGAGTACCCATTGATGTGGCTATCAATGTCCAACAAGGGGTGGCATTCATAGTGGTTCTACCTCAAGAACGGCACTACTTCCCCTCTGCTAGAGTTCACCGGTCGCCTTATCGAAGAGGCCTCGGAGTCATGGAGGAAGTGGGGCATTTAGGAGAAGGACAAGAAGAAGATCTAGGACCACATCACCACCATCCACATCCTGAAGGAGAGCAGCCTAAAGGGGTCGGGCGTCATTAGGGCCTACCATGTAAGGAGGGTGGCGCCGTTGATGATGCGCGTGCTCCCGCTGTATGCGATGGCGCCCAAGGTGTTGTTCGATGGAATAGTGCTTGTCGAGGGGGCACTCCCCCACTCCGAGGTCACATAACGCATTAAGGAGGCGATGGAGCCTTCGTGGGATGACGTGGGTGTCCCCCTCGATTTCGTCTACCTGGTGTCGGGACATCCTTCGATGCGGCCAAAACCAGGCCATGTTGTCTTCTTAAGTTTCCCCTCCTCATGCCTCCTCTTCATTTGATTTCTAGACCCCTTGATGCTAACTTTGAGAGGGATGAGACCAGCTGTGGGACCTCATCTTCACGGATCGCCTGACACCGTTGCCGAGGGATTCGTCCATGAGGGCAGCTAATCATGCCGATGGTGAGCGTCTAAGGAAGGAGAAGGAGGACAAGATGAAGAAGAACCAGCAGAAGCTGTAGGCTCATGAGCGAAGGGAGGACACGGACAGCGATGGTGATGATGGAGACGATGACGAGGTAGTCGATGACATCGAGTGGGATGACCTGTGTAACACCCCAAAATTTGTCACTTTTCAAAATAGAGTTAAAATGATTTATTTGTGAATTTTTGTGCACATGAAAACATAGGAAAATAAAAAATTTTCATTAATTTAAAATTTATCATAAGGTAGAAACATGTTTGTTGCATTCATGCCGGTCGCATCTCATGTTTCTATATGCAAAATGTGTGTTTTTTATAGGTTTAATAAACGAATATCTATCTCTAGGAATTTTCTAGCTTCTTTCTGGAATTTAATTCCTACCTCCTTCACCTTAATCTTTATGTTCCAAGTTTCCAATAATCTTTTTATGAGCTCCAAATACTTTATTTGGGTTCATCATGTTCCAAAGTATCTCTGAGAATTTTCCCTGAATTTTCGGAGGTCTCGGAGTATTTTTTGTGGCTTAAATATCAATTTTGGACTTTTTTAGAATTATTTTATCCATGGAATTAATTAATTCCAAAAATAATAAATTTCTCATTTTTCCCAACGCTCAAAGCCCATGTGCAATAATTCTAATAAATCCTAAAGGCCCATGCATTTATTTACTATTGGGCTTTAATAATTATTTAGGCCCATTAGTAAATGTGGAGGGGGTAACATCAATTAGTACCATATCGCTAGTTGACGTGGATATAGGGAGTTTTTCTTCCTATATATATCAATCAACCCCTTGGACAAAGCACACCAAAACTACCGTATGGAGAGCCCCTAGTTTAGGAAATCTCTCGTGTAGTAAATTATATTTTTCCCTCCTTCCCTCGCCGTCGTCATCGTCGTCGCCGCCGCACGCCACTGCCATCACAAGGCACCTCTCTTCGTTCTCTACATCTTAGCATCATTATTTGTATCAATCAGCTACCGTATGACTGTTTTCCCTTCATTTTCTTTTTTCCGGCCATGTGCCACATAAGCCCCTTCTGCTAGCCATATATATATCATGCTGAGCCGTTCAATCTAAGATCTATGGCCCAGATTAAAACATATCCCTTCGCTGTTCTTTTTGCTAAAGAGCCCATGTATATTTTGGCAAATTAACCCGTAGTCCATAACGTATTCCCGCAATACGTTTTCTTCTTTCGGAAAGCGTAGTTTCCTCAGTTTAGATTCAAAAATACGTTTTCACTTATTTACAGATTTGCCACTGATTTTGTTTTAGCCATAACTTCTCCGTTTTAACTCCGATTTGATCCGTTCAAATTGCGTTAGGTTCATAATTTCATAATCTACGTGTTCATACTACTGTTCAGTATGTTTTTAACTTTTTAAATTTGTGATTAGATTTAATCTATTATTCGATTAAAAGAAATCTTGTTTAAATCATACCTTTTGCGTCTTAGATCCGTTTTAGTCTATTCAAGTTGCGTTAGATTCATAGCGTCAAGATCTACGTGTTAGTAACATTGTTTATCATATCACTAATACTAGAATTTCATGGTTTGAATCATATCTTAAATAACAATTATGCGACTGGATTTTATAAATAGAATATGATTTGTTTCACTTTAGTTTTATAAATCAAATCTAAATTTGACTTAAATTATAATCTCTATGAAATATCTTATATATGTTTTTATATATTTAAAACATATGAAGCTAATAGTTTTATGAGCAGATCTCTCGGTAGTTGTATCTTTTTAACCGTAGCTCCGATTAGTGTGCCTCTCGCGTCTGTGTGTTCGTAGCGATGCATAGAATCGTATTTCAAACTCTTTCATTTATTTTTCTATGATTGATGTACTATTCTAATTTAGATCTATTGTTTGCTTCGTGTATGATTGTATGGATGCTTGTGTGGTGCTTTATGATTAAGTCCAGTCGGTGAGATATACGTGGTGATCAAGAAGAAAAATAAGAAGAACATTGAAGATTAAAGCTTACCGAAGGATCGGTGTTTAAGGCAAGTATAGCATGGGATCTTCCTTGTTACCTATTCATCTTTAAACATTTAATTCATACTACATGAGTCTACCTTGACTACCACTAAGAATTTCCTAGTGTTTTGTTACCTTGTGCCTTGTTACCTTTGGGGTATTGCATTGGGTAGTATGATGCTAGTGCTCAATTAAAGACCATGATCTTATAACTTGACTAATGGTATATACAATAAACACTAAAAGATGCTTTTTAGCAACATGGAACAAGGGGACTAGAGCATTGAGCTATTTATGGTGCTCTAGATTCCTCTTTCTAAGGACTTATCTATAAGTGATCATCCAGGACTTACAGTACAGCTGTGAGGGCTACATGGCTCAGGCTTTAGCTCAGTATGAGGACTTTTTCTAGCTTGTTAGTGCTTACCTTTATTGGTGTAAGAATGGCTTACCGAATCGGGTATAGTGCGGCCTCTGTCCCCATGTGTATAGGCTGCGTGTCAATGTGCCATTGGGAAGGGGGGCTCTACATCTGTTTGTCGAGTAAATCTAATGGCCCTAACTTGTTAGACGAACCTTTGAAAGGTTTCATAGTGAACCCTCCCGACCTTCCTTGGTAGTGGGTCAAGAGGCTGATCACCTCGGGTGAAAGGGTAAATCACGACTCACAATGAAAGTGTACAACCTTTGCAGAGTGTAAAACTGGTATATCAGCCGTGCTCATGGTCACGAGCGGCCTTGGAACCCTTACAGAATAGATGATGAACACTGATGATATGGATGATGAAGATGCTCACTAATGGTTAATTGTTTATGCTATTCATTACTCATGCTTACCTGATCATGTGTTTATATGGGCTTGTGATAAACTTGTTGCTACTCACTTGCTAAATTCATGACTCATTAAAAGCTAATCACAGTAAAACCAGTGTCAGCCTTTTGAGCCTCATGAACCCCATGTTATATTTGTTGAGTACGACATGTACTTACGCTTGCTTTACTTTTTAATACTTTGGAAAAATCCTGGATGGGTACCAGATTGCTAGGGTTTGGAGGAATTAGGCTTATGATCAACCAGTCAGTTGTCTCTATAGATTTGGAGTCTTCACCCGAGGATCGAAGTTGTCTTTCCGCTGTTTGCTATCTGAGGTTATATTCTTTATACTAAGTACGTTATATATTAAGCATTGTCTTTCGATATTACCTTATTTGTAGCTATATATGAGATTTGACTTCCTAGGCTCACATATGGTGTGTATCTGGTTTTGTTCTTAAAACTGGGTGCGACAAAGTGGTATCAAAGCAATGCTGACTGTAGGACACAAGCCTAGTTAGAAATTGGCCGTCTTAAGGTTTTGAAATTGCTATAAAATCCTTGTTCTTTAAATCTTGATATTTTCTTCTCTACTATATATCTATCCTTGATATTTATCTCCTCCTTGATGCTTGTTTTAAGCTTTTGTTCTCATCTTCACTTCTTGGTTTGATATGCTTTTAGAACTGTTCCTCACCCCCTTCTTGCGTAATCTGAAGATAAGTCTTAGGATTGTTACCCCTAGTGTAATAAAAATGATAGTATCGCAAGTTGAGTCAATGATTGAGTTATGCATCTTTATTGCTTGTTGAATTGTCATTATGCTTATGATTGTTTTGGATCTTTGTAATGATTGCAATGATCTTATTAGGTGTTCCCACAATTTTATTTAGTTTATAGGCCTAAGGTATAAGGATCAATGTAATAAATAGTCGGGTCTTGGTTTTCTTCTGTTTTCCCTATCCTGTCTTTTCGGAACAGTCTGCACTCTTCAGCTTATACCATTATGCTTTGACAACCAAAAATCATGAGAAAATTTTGGACAATAGTAGACTTCAATATCTTTCTTTGAGCGCAAGAATTAGCCTGATAGCTATTTTGGTTGTGGAGATACGAAAATCACAAGGCGATGCATCTGTGCTGTTTGGAATCTGAAGTAGTTTCTATTGTGCACTATTTTCGACCAAGTTAAATGCAGAATTTGGAAAAGTGATCTATAAGGAAGTTGTGGAGAATTTGATAAGCTTTCCAACGGTATAATCTACAACTTCATTGGATTAACAGAGTGAGAGTTATAGTTCTTTTACTATGCTGTTGTTTTTCTACTCGCGAGGAATTTCAGATTTCTTGTTCTTGCCCCATACACAAGGGTCTCATTGGGATGTCAGGACATCATGATACTAGTTAGATCATCAGGAAGAAGATGCAAGCTACCCTTCTTGTGTCCCCTAGTTTATCTTTTCTTAAGGGGGGTAGCTAAGTGAAGAATTTGCAAGATGAAGTGTCATATGTTCTTATTTGTGCAGCAAAAGCGTGGTGATACCCAAAGATGTGAGAGAAACTCAGAGTCTCAAAGAAGTTTGATTAAAAGTTCAAGGGAGGTTTAACCAAGATCATCAAGATTTTGGTAGAGCTATCGAGAAGCTTTTAAGTTAGTTTGGATCAAGAGACCTTAGCTAAGTGTCTGAAGGAGTCCAAGAAGAGGTTGAAGTAAAACCTATCAGATCAGGACAAGAGCTTTATATCCACTAGGATGCATCTTGTCAAGGTGTGGGAGGTGTCCTTAAACTAGAAGAAAATTAGTGGCTTGTTCATTAAGTCAATTAAGGAAGTGTGAGTTGAACTACCTAACAAGTTATCTGAAGTTATCCATTATGGAGCATGGAAGTAATATCTTCTTGGAAGAAAAAGAGACATATAGAAGGATCACAAGAATCTATAGGACATCTTCACCAAGTTGGTCTTGAGCTTGTAATATCTTCGTTGGAATGAAATGGATTATGACTTGGAAAAGTGCTATCACTTGGAGAAGTAAAAGTCACAGCTGATGCCCTTAGCAGCGGAGAGTCATGCTAAGAAGGTTCGGGTGACACCAAGGACTAAGAATTGTATTCCAAGTTTGAGCAACTTGACTGGGATCATTAATGTTTTGAAGGTTGGTAGTAGAATATCCTTCTGACCAAGAGATTCGTCAGGCTCTGTTGGAAGATAAATATTTTAGGAAGAAAATTGGTATTATAGGAAAGATGGCCTAGTGATTGGAGTTACCTGAGTATCGTTTGGGGTATCCATTAGAATCTTGGAGTTAGTTAGGCAAATTACTTCGAGTAAGGTCAACATATATGCAAAGTAAAGTGGGATCCTTATTAAGATGATGGAACTACACGATGAAGTAAAGAAGAATCCAAAGATGGAGTATCCCTATATCTTAGTCGACGTCTTCCGAATCTTGAGGACAAGATTCATCTTAAGGGGATAGAATTGTAACACCCCAAAATTTGCCACTTTTTAAAATAGAGTTAAAATGATTTATTTGTGAATTTATGTGCACATGAAAACATAGGAAAATAAAAATTTTCATTAATTTAAAATTTATCATAAGGTAGAAATGTGTTTGTTGCATTCATGCTGGTCGCATCTCGTGTTTCTATGTGCAAAATGTGTGTTTTTATAGGTTTAGTAGACGAATATCTATCTCTAGGAATTTTCCAGCTTCTTTCTGGAATTTAATTCCTACCTCCTTCACCTTAATCTTTATGTTCTAAGTTTCCAACAATCTTTTTATGAGCTCCAAATACTTTATTTGGGTTCATCATGTTCCAAAGTATCTCTGAGAATTTTCCCTGAATTTTCGGAGGTCTCGGAGTATTTTTCGTGGCTTAAATATCAATTCTAGACTTTTTTAGAATTATTTTATCTACGGAATTAATTAATTCCAAAAATAATAAATTTCTCATTTTTTCCAACGCTCAAAGCCCATGTGCCATAATTCTAATAAATCCTAAAGGCCCATGCATTTATTTACTAATGGGCTTTAATGATTATTTAGGCCCATTAGTAAATGTGGAGGGGGTAACATCAATTTGTACCATATTACTAGTTGACGTTGATGTAGGGAGTTTTTCTTCCTATATGTATCAATCAACCCCTTGGGCAAATCACACCAAAACTACCATATGGAGAGCCCCTAGTTTAGGAAATCCCTCGTGTAGTAAATTATATTTTTCCCTCCTTCCCTCGCCGTCGTCGTCGCCGTCGCCGCCGCACGCCACTGCCATCACAAGGTACCTCTCTTCGTTCTCTACATCTTAGCATCATTATTTGTATCAATCAGCCACCATATGACTATTTTCCCTTTGTTTTCTTTTTTCTGGCCATGCGCCACATAAGCCTCTTCTGCTAGCCATATATATATCATGTTGAGCCGTCCAATCTAAGATATATGGCCCAGATTAAAACATATCCCTTCGCTGTTCTTTTTGCTAAAGAGCCCATGTATATTTTGGCAAATTAACCCGTAGTCCATGACGTATTCCCGCAATACGTTTTCTTCTTTCGGAAAGCGTAGTTTCCTCGGTTTAGATTCAAAAATACGTTTTCACTTATTTACAGATTTGCCACTGATTTTGTTTTAGCCATAACTTCTCCGTTTTAACTCCGATTTGATCCGTTCAAATTGCGTTAGGTTCATAATTTCATAATCTACATGTTCATACTACTGTTCAGTATGTTTTTAACTTTTTAAATTTGTGATTAGATTTAATCTATTATTCAATTAAAAGAAATCTTGTTTAAATCATACCTTCTACGTCTTAGATCCATTTTAGTCCATTCAAGTTGCGTTAGATTCATAGCATCAAGATCTACGCGTTAGTAATAGTGTTTATCATGTCACTAATACTAGAATTTCATGGTTTGAATCATATCTTAAATAACAATTATGCAACTGGATTTTATAAATAGAATATGATTTGTTTCACTTTAGTTTTATAAATCAAATCTAAATTTGACTTAAATTATAATCTCTATGAAATATCTTATATATGTTTTTATATATTTAAAACACATGAAGCTAATAGTTTATGAGCAGATCTCTCGGTAGTTGTATCTTTTTAACCGTAGCTCCGATTAGTGTACCTCTTGTGTCTGTGTGTTCGTAGCGATGCGTAGAATCGTATTTCAAATTCTTTCATTTATTTTTCTATGATTAATGTACTATTCTAATTTAGATCTATTGTTTGCTTCGTGTATGATTGTATGGATGCTTGTGTGGTGCTTTATAATTAAGTCTAGTCGGTGAGATATACGTGGTGATCAAGAAGAAAAATAAGAAGAACATTGAAGATTAAAGCTTACCGAAGGATCGGTGTTTAAGGCAAGTATAGCATGGGATCTTCCTTGTTACCTATTCATCTTTAAACATTTAATTCATACTACATGAGTCTACCTTGACTACCACTAAGAATTTCCTAGTGTTTTGTTACCTTGTGCCTTGTTACCTTTGGGGTATTGCATTGGGTAGTATGATGCTAGTGCTCAATTAAAGACCATGATCTTGTAACTTGATTAATGGTATATACAATAAACACTAAAAGATGCTTTTTAGCAACATGGAATAAGGGGACTAGAGCATTGGGCTATTTATGGTGCTCTAGATTCCTCTCCCTAAGGACTTATCTGTAAGTGATCATCCGGGACTTACAGTACAACTGTGAGGGTAGGCTCTGGCTTTAGCTCAGTATGAGGACTTTTTTCTAGCTTGTTAGTGGTTACCTTTATTGGTGTAAGAATGGCTTGCTGAATCAGGTATAGTGCGGCCTCTGTCCCCATGTGTATAGGCTGCGTGTCAATGTGCCATTGGGAAGGGGGGCTCTATATCTGTTTGCCGAGTAAATCTAATGGCCCTAACTTGTTAGACAAACCTTTGAAAGGTTTCATAGTGAACCCTACCGACCTTCCTTGGTAGTGGGTCAAGAGGCTGATCACCTCAGGCGAAAGGGTAAATCATGACTCACAGTGAAAGTGTACAACCTCTATAGAGTGTAAAACTAGTATATCAGCCGTGCTCACGGTCACGAGCGGCCTTAGAACCCTTACGGAATAGATGATGAACACTGATGATATGGATGATGAAGATGCTCACTAATGATTAATTGTTTATGCTATTCATTACTCATGCTTACCTGATCATGTGTTTATATGGGCTTGTGATAAACTTGTTGCTACTCACTTGCTAAAATTATGACTCATTAAAAGCTAATCGCAATAAAACTAGTGTCAGCCTTTTGAGCCTTATGAACCCCATGTTATATTTGTTGCGTACGATATGTACTTATGCTTGCTTTACTTTTCAATACTTTGGAAAAATCCTAGATGGGTACCAGATTGCTAGGGTTTGGAGGAATTAGGCTTGTGATCAACCAGTCAGTTGTCCCTGTAGATTTGGAGTCTTCACCCGAGGATCGGAGTTGTCTTTCCACTGTTTGCTATATGAGGTTATATTCTTTATACTAAGTACGTTATATATTAAGCATTGTTTTCGATATTACCCTTATTTGTAGCTATATGTGAGATTTGACTTCCTGGGCTTACATATGGTGTGTATCTAGTTTTGTTCTTAAAACTGGGTGCGATAACCTAGAGAATGAGGATGTGCTGATAGGTATCGGTTCATCCTTGCAGGAGTCAAGACCCTTCTCGTTTCACAGAGGGCAAGGCACGTCTAGGGAGCCAGCAGAGACGGGCCATACCATCAGCCTACCCTAGGAGCCAATAGGGGTGGATGGCTCTACCGCCACGCCCAAGGTGCCAGCGGAGGTAGGTGGCTCTACTGTTGCACCCCAAGATCTAAGGGGAGTGAGCCCCTTTGCCTAGGAGCAGGGGGCGGGCTTGAAACGGCCTCACCCCGATGAGGCAGAGCAGAGGTCAAGGGGTTCACCCCCCAAATGTATTTGCTGCCCAATGGCGCTGAGTTGAGTCATCAGCTCCTCTATTTTTCCCTATTTCGGTTCGATTTCATTATGACTTATGCTTTTCATCTCTCGTAGCATCGGGAGGCAGCAAAATCCTTTGGCGTTGGCGCCAAACAAGAGCACCGCCCTTCAAGCGAGGCGACAGCTATCAGCTGGTGTCGTGCCCATTTTAGGTGGGAGCGACACCAACGTGACTACGTCGCTGGCCAGTCAGGCATCACCCACGGTGGCGCTCGTGCCCTTAGCGGGACGAGCAGATGTGGGGGCTCAAGGGACGCCTTTGGGGGTCATGGAATAGCCGGTGATGGTAGTGATACCACTGCCGATGATGGGGCAGACGACGCTGCCAACCTCGCTCGTAGCGCCGACCGTGTTGAGCGCGACACAGCCGATCAAGACCCCACTGATGCAGGTGGAGGTGGTGGCGGCTATGACAAGCAGGTCATAGTCAAGCGCTATTGTGGCGGCGCCTGAGGAACCAGCACACCCTATGCCACTGGTGGCCCATTTGATGGCGTCTGGCGTGGGCTGGATGGAGGGGGACACGGTTGAGGGGTCCTCAGAGGTCATAGTGCTAGGAGAGCAGTCAGTGTCCGTACCACTAACCCCTTCCATCGCCGGAGGGAGTGTCTTGGTGGGGATGTCATGGTGAGAAGAGTCTGTGGTGATTAGAGCCTACGGGGAGCCATCCCTAGACCTAACATCAGTGTGCAGCAACTCACCTACATGGGGCGAGCCCCAACTCTGATGGGTGAGGCTAGAGGATCCAATGTCAATGCTCTTTGCTCTCGATGATGCCACAGAGAGCATGGAGCGAGAGAGCCTCGATGTGGGGGTCGCATCCGTGCTCGAGGCCCTAGACCATGCCCAAGGTGTCATGCACGATGTTGTCGTTCCCTCCGGCCAACTATTCACTTGACCCTGCTTCTCGCCCTTTTCTTTCTTTATATATTTTTGTATTTTGACCATCATCTCCTTTCAGTCCCTTATCGCTCATAGCCAGGGGAAGTCTCAGTTCCTTTGTGAGTAGAAGGAAACCTAGGACCACCTCATCAAGGAGGCGCAGCTGCGCGGGGAGGTGATCACTCAGCTTGTTGCCACCCAGCAGAGGGTGGTCGAGCTGACTCCCCTTGCTGAGGAGGCAAACAGTCTTTGGTCGTGGATGCCCAAGGCCCGTTAGCATGCTAACGAGGCTAAGAGGGCGTTTGAGGCCCTATCAGTGAGATCACGGAAGGATGATGAGGAGGCCACCTAGGTTAGGATGGAGTGGGACAAGCTACTCTAGAAGGATGCCAAGACCCACCAACGGATCCTTGACCTTCTAGCCAAGGTTGAGAAGGAAAGGGGGCTAAAGCTGGGGGCCGTGGAGAAGCTCACAACCCTAGAGAAGAGGGCAAGTCTAGATGCCATGGCGGTTGCTCGGCTACGCAAGGAGCGGGATGAGCTGCTCCAAACCGTGGAGAGGCTCTGCTTGTAGTGTGGGGCAGATCACGAGGAGCATGACCAGGCCCTCCAAGAGCATGACCAGGCCTGCCAAGAGCGTGATGACATGCAGCAGAAGGTCGGCACCATCTAGGCCAAGCTCAGAAATGCAACATCCGAGAAGCTAGAGGCTAAGAGCGTCTCTGCCGGGCTGGCTGTGGACCTCGATGAGGTGAGGAGGAATCTTTCGATGGAGAGCTACGAGCTCGGTATCCTAAGTGCCGCCCTCGGAGTGGTCTGTGTTGACCTTGAGGTGGTGCAGTCAGAGGGGACTAGCTCACTCACATCCTATGTCATTGAGATCATAGCTCGGGTGCGCTAGCTCGAGAGGAATGTGCTTTGCATCGGGGTCAATCAATCCTTTGTGATTGATTGTTCTCATTATGGGGACAGCATCGACCTAGAGATGATGACCCATGGCTTCACGCCTAGCTATGAAGTCCACGAGCTGAAGGAGATGGAAGTGGTGGTGGCTCCCCTTTTGAAGGACCTGGCGGACAGGATCAAAAGCATAGTTCTCCCCTAGAGGGGTTAGTTAGTTCAATAGGTTGATCATTCTTGTAATTAGAGGATAGGTGCTCACCTTTGTGTAATGCTTAAACAAACTTGTCATTTTGTTTTGTTTGACCGAGTCTGTTCTTTTGTTTTGGTGCATTCTGACCCTTCCATTTGTTAAGACCGTAGAGCTTGAGGTGTAGGAGGGAAACTCTAATCACACTAGTAAGCAAGAGTGCCATAGCCACTGGGGCATAGGTTTCTCATAGTCCAACCAGCCTTACTTAGTCGTTCGTTTCCGTAGACCTTGCTAATAGGTTTAATGTGAGAAAGGGTGTCGGGCGCGGCGACTATTTCAAAAAGTGTGTATGTATACCCTTATCAGCCCCCGAGTGAGACCCGACCCCTTCCTGTTGCTAGGGTTGGGTGTCTCTAAAGATTGAGGAGAGGATAGCAAAACTAGTAGGAGAGAGCGTCTCTTGCTTTCGTGCGTACCCCCTCCCTAGGATCTAAGCCATCGTTTTGTGACCGTGTGTTTGGTCTCCTTGTGAGTCCAACTTTTCTTGAGCCCCCACGCATAGCAGGGGTCCGGTCAAGGGTCAGCTCATCTTTGTGATCATCGCCCCATCCACAATTTTCGCAACTGGAGGGGTTGAGCTAATGTCACTTGCCTCGATGGCTCGAGTGATGCGCTCGGTGAGCTCACTAACAGGCATGTTCGAGTGGAATCTGGGTCCATTGTTTGTGATGGTGTTGGCATAGCCCTCATGAGGCGTTCCACTGCTCCTTAACCCACCTCCCGGTAGATGCCCGAGCCATTCTAGAGGGCGACTTAGGTTGCCCGATGGCCTCCCCTTAATGGGGATTCAGTGGGCTCGACTCGAGGTTAGGATCGAGCGAGAAGGTTGAGATGACCCTATCCGCTTCTAAGTGGGTCAGGCAAAGGCCACTAGGGCTCATCT
The DNA here is from genome assembly GCF_019320115.1 of Miscanthus floridulus. Classification (NCBI taxonomy): domain Eukaryota; kingdom Viridiplantae; phylum Streptophyta; class Magnoliopsida; order Poales; family Poaceae; genus Miscanthus; species Miscanthus floridulus. The sequence continues at coordinate 40,509,931 of NC_089591.1, forward strand.
ATGTTTTCTCCCCTGGCTCAATTCAACACGAGGTGGCCTCGGGCCCTTTGTAGGCTAGCCTTCAAACCTCGGTCAGTTGGACTCCCGATTTAGGGTTGGGCGGCTCAAGCCCCCAAGCCTCATGGGGCTCGGTAGGGGTCGACCGTGTTTCATGCAACACCCCATCCTTGGTTTCTACAACTAGAGGGGCTAAGCTAATGACACTTGCCTCGATGGCTCAAGTGTCACACTTGGTGAGCTCGCTAACGAGCACGTTCGAGTGGAATCTGGGTTCATCATTCGCTGATGGGGTTGACAGAGCCCTCATGTGGCATTCCACTGCTCCTTAACCCACGTCCCGGTAGATGCCCGAGCCATTCGATTGGCTTGGGTGGCCCACTGGCCTCTCCTCAATGGAAATTCTATGGGCTTGGCTCAAGATTAGGATCAACTAAGAAAGGTCAAGATGTCCCCATCCGCTTCTGAGTGGGGTCGGGCAAGGGCCGCTGGGGCTCATCTCAGTTTTCTCCCTAGCTCAGTTTGACATGAGGCAGCCTAGAGCCCTTCACGGGGCAGCCTTCGAACCTCGGTCAGTTGCTGCTCATGTCGAGTGAGACGACTACCGCTTCGTGATGCAACACAAAGCGTTGTGATGTAGCAATTGCATATGCAATTCTCGGATGTATGGGATGAATGTGTGAATAAATGAATGTATGAATGCATGCATGAGAATGGATGAATGAATGATCAAGCAATGGAAAAGAATAGTGGGGGTCAGCAAAGTTACCTCGATGGCTCGAGTGACGGGTTTAGGGAGCTCTTACAGGATATGTCCATGTGGGGTCCAGGTCCGACGTTCATGATGGGGCTGGCATAACCTGCATGAGGCATCCTACTTCTCTATACCCATCTCTTGGTAGTGGTCTGAGCCATTTGACCGACTTGGGTGACCTACCGGCCTCTCCTCGATGGAGATTCTGCCGGTGGGTCCCTCCGAATCCTTCCAAGGAAGGTGGAGGCTAAAGCTCAGGGTGCGGGGACAAAAACTCTAATCACGCTGGTAAGAAAAAACACCATAGCCACTGGGGCATAGGTTTCTAGTGGTCCAACTAGTTTTACTCAGAGTTTGTTTCCGCACACCTTGCCTCTAGGTTTTTAGTGTGAGAAGGGGTCATGCATCAAGAATGTCTACCGAATAAACACTCTTGCCAGCCCCCGAGTGAGACCTGACCCCTTGCCGTTGCTAGGGTTAGGGGCTCAATAATGAACTTAATGCATGTAAAGTAAGGTTGACCTATCTCTTGGCAGTGGCCCAAATCGTTTGATTGATTTGGGTGACCCGCTGGCATAGGAATTACCTCGATGGCATGAGTGATGGGTTCAGGGAGCCCTTATCAGATATGCTCCAGTGGAATCTGGGTCCATCGTTCGTAACGGGGTTGGCATAACCCATGTGGGGCATCCTGCTACTCCCCACCCATCCCTCGGCAGCAGCTAAGCCATCTAGTCGACTTGTATTGCCCTGATGGGACAAGACTTACTTGCAGAGATAGAGAATGAGAACATCCCACGCAAGAATTTAGTTAGGCAAATAAGCCAGGCAGTGAACTTGTAATAAATGGACAAGCTCTTAAATTTTGTTATAGCCAAACAGCTTTTTAACCCTTCTCACCCTTTTGTATAAAAGGTTAGCGCATTCTGACCCCTTTCGTCATTAAGGTCATAGAGCTCAGGGTGCGGGTGAGCAAATTCTAATCACGCTAGTGAGCAAAGGAGCCGTAGCCGCCGAGGCGTAGGTCTCTCACACTTCAACTAGTTATACTTAGAGCTTGTTCCCACAACCCTAGCTCCTAGGTCTTAACGTGATAGGGGTTAGGCATAGAGAAAATTGGCCAGGTGGACAAACTCTTAGACGCGCATCGACTCTTCTCGTGACTAAGGCCCAAAAAACCCAGGGTGTGGAAAAAACTCTAATCACACTGGTGAGCAAAGGCGTCATAGCCGCCGAGGCATAGTCTCTCGCAGTCCGACTAGTTTTACTCAGCGGGGATTTCTGCAACACTCGCTTCTAGGCTGTAACATGAGAGAAGGTCGGGCGTAGAGAATGTCTACTAGATATGTACACTATTATTAGCCCCCGAGTGAGGCCTGACCCCCCGCCATTGTTGGGGTCAGGTGTCACTAAAGGTCGGGGAGTTTGATAGCGAAACTGATGGGGTTGGGTGTCACTAAAGGTCAGGCAGTTTGATAGTGAAACTGATAAGAGAAAGTGTGTGTTTATTAAGGGTAAAAGTGACATAGCTGCTCGATGTTCTAGGCATTGGCGAAGACCTCACCATCGATGGTCTTGAGCTTGTAGGTGCCTAGTCGGAGCACCTCTACGACGACGTATGGTCCCTCCCACGGTGAAGAGAGCTTGAGGCGTCCTTGCTGCTCTAGACAAGGCGGAGGACCAGGTCTCCGTCGTTGAAGGCCTGACCCCACACTCAATGGTTGTGGTACCATCGCAACGCTTGCTGGTACTTGGCCGAGCAGAGGAGGGCAACATCGCGTACTTCATCCAGCTGGTCCATGGTGTCCTCGAGGGATGCCTTGTCTCCCTGTTCATTGTACACTCTGACCCTTGGTGCTCTGTAGTAGAGGTCGGTTGGGAGGATAGCCTCAGAACAATAGACCATGAAGAATGGTGTGTAGCCGGTGGCCCAGCTGGGGGTCGTCCTCAGACTCTAGAGCACCACGGGAAGCTCTGCAACCCATTGTCCGCCAAACTTGTTTAACTGTTTGAAGATCCTAGGCTTGTGGCCCTGTAGGACCATCCTATTCATGCCCTCGACCTACCCATTCATGTGGGGGTGCGCCATGGCGGCCCAATCGACGCAGATGTGGTATTCATCGCAGAATTGGAGGAACTTCTTTCTGGTGAACTACGTGTCGTTGTCTGTGATGATGGAGTTTGGGACCCCAAAGCGATGGATGATGTCGAGGAAGAATAGCACGGCTTGCTCAGACTAGATCACAGAGATCGGTCAGGCCTCTATCCACTTTGTAAACTTGTCTATGGTGACAAGCATGTGGGTATAGCCCCCGGGTGCTCTTTTGAGAGGTCCAACTAGATCTAGCCCCCAGACCACGAATGGCCACATGACGGGGATCATCTAGAGTGCTTGGGCTGGTAGGTGGGTGTACCAGGCGTAGTATTGGTACCCTTCGTAGGTGCGCACAATCTGTTCAGCATCGGCTACTGTGGTTGGCTAGTAGAAGCCTTATTAGAACTCATTTCCGATGAGGGTTCTTGGCACAGCATGGTGACTGTAGACCCCACCATGGATGTTGCTCAGTAGCCGCTTCCCCTGTTCGATAGGGATGCAGCGCTGTGGGATCTCAGTGTGGCTTGGCTTGTAGAGTTTGCCCTCAACAAGGGCGAAGGACTTGGCATGACACGTGAGCCGCCGAGCCTCTGTCTTGTCTGTCGGTAGCACCTCACGGAGGAGGTAGTCAAGGTAAGGTGTCCTCCAGTCGACTAGAGGGTCAGGCTCTATCGTTGGACCCTTATCATGCTCTATGACTTTGGGGTCAGATGGAGCCAATGGTTGGTTAGCCCCTGAGCCTAGGGCTGGCGACCCATCACCGGCTTGCTCCAGCTCCTCATAGCCAACCAAGGGCTTGTGCTGATCACTGGCAAAGATGCCTATCGACATCAGCTCTCAGCTAAACACCGCTTTCGCCAGTGCGTCGGCCCCTCATTGAGATGCCTCGAGATGTGATTGATCTTGAAGCCGTCGAACTTGTCCTCCAGCTGGTGGACTTCTTGATAGTATGCAGCTATCTTGGCATTGTGGCAGCTCGACTCCTTCATGACTTGGTCGATGACCAGCTAGGAGTCACCCTGGACATCAAGGCATCGAATACCGAGCTTGATGGTGATGCGCAGGTCATTCACGAGCGCCTCATATTTGGCCACATTGTTGGAGGAGGGGAAATGGATGCAAACCATGTACCTCATGCGTACCCCAAGGGGTGAAACAAAGACTAGCCCTGCACTAGTGCCTTTCTTCATCAATGATCCATCGAAGTACATTGTCCAATACCCCTGGTCGATGATCGCTGATGGCATTTGGACCTCGGTCCACTCTGCAATGAAATCAACTAGCACTTGGGACTTGATGGCTGTCCGGGAGGCATATGCAATGCCTTGACCCATCAGCTCGAGTGCCCACTTTGTGATCCTTCCCGTGGCATCCTAGTTTTGAATGACCTCACTGAGGGAGAAGGATGTCACAACCATCACCGAATGTGACTCAGAGTAGTGGCATAGGTTCCTCTTGGTGATGAAGACGACATATAGGAGCTTCTAGATTTGGTGGTAGCAGATCTTAGAATCAGATAGGACCTCGCTAATGAAGTACACTAGGTGTTGTACTTTGAGTGCGTGCCCCTCTTCTTCTTGCTCCACCACCAAAGTGGTGCTAACCACCTGCATGGTGGTCGTAATGTAGAGCAGAAGCGGTTCTCCATCGATCGGAGGAACCAGGATCGGGGCCTTCGTCAGAAGCTATTTGACTGTGTTAAGCGCCTCCTAGGCCTCGAGCGTCCATTCAAAATGGTTGACCTTGTTTAGAAGCCAATAGAGGGGGAGGCCTCATTTGCTGAGGTGTGAGATGAAATGGCTGAGCGTGGCAAGGCACTCCGTAACTCGCTATACCCCCTTTATGTTCTGAATCAGGCTCATCCTTGTGATAGCCGAGATCTTCTCTGGGTTGGCTTCGATGTCATGCTCGGAGATGATGAAACCCAATAGCATACCCCTCGGGACCCCAAAAACACACTTCTCGTGGTTGAGCTTAATGTCATTTGCTCAGAGTTTTGTAAAGGTTTGCTTAAGGTCAGCTACGACCTGGTCAGCCCGTTTGGACTTGACCACGATGTCGTTCACATAGGCCTCAACGGTTAGCCCAATGAGGACTCCGAAACACTTGAGCATACAACGCTGATATGTAGCCCCATGTTCTTCAGACATAATGGCATTGTGACATAGCAGAACAATCTAAAGGGGGTGATGAAAGATGTCATGAGCTGGTTGGACTCGTTCATCGTGATTTGATGGTACCTAGAGTACACATCAAGGAAGCAAAGGGTTTTGCACCCTAAGGTAGACTTGACTACTTGGTCTATGCATGGCAAAGGAAATGGATCCTTCGGACATGCTTTGTTGAGACCCATGTAGTCAACACACATCCTCCATTTCCCACTCTTCATTCGTATAAGAATGGGATTATCTAACCACTCGGGGTGGTACACTTCCTTGATAAACCTAGTCGCCAAAAGTTTTGCAATCTCCTCGGCGATGGCTCTGTGTTTCCCCTCATCAAAGCGACGTAGGCGCTGCTTCACCAGCTTGGAGCCTAGCTTGATCTTCAAGGTATGCTCGGTGACTTCTCTCAAAATGCCTGGCATGTCCGAGGGTTTCCATGCAAAGATGTCTTTGTTGGCGTAGAGGAAGTCGATGAGCATGCTTTCCTATTCGGAGGAAAGTGCGGTGCCAATGTGCACCACTTTGCTTTTGGAGCCACTAGGGTCTATGTGGACCTCCTTAGCGCCCTGCATTGGCTCAAAAGACCAGGCCGACCACTGGTGGTCAGGTGTTTCTTTGTCGACCTCCTTCCTGATGGGCGCAAGCTCCTAAGAGGCGATGATTGTCGTGGAGTGATTGCAGCATTCGACCTCACACTCGTAGGCGCACTAAAACAAGGTGCTGATGGTGATGACCCTGCTTGGGCCTAGCATCTTCAACTTCTGGTAGGTGTAGTTGGGGATGGCCATGAACTTCACATAGCATAGATGTCCTAGGATGGCGTGGTAGGTTCCATGGAACCCAACCACCTCAAAGGTGAGGGTCTCCATCCGATAATTGGATGGATCCCCAAAGGTGATGGGTAGATCGATCTACCTAAGTGGAATGGTCTACTTTCCAGGCATGATGCCATGGGAAGGTGCTCCGGTCGATCAGATGTGGGATCGGCTGATGCCCATGGCATCAAGCATCTCAGCGTACATGATGTTGAGGCCGCTGCCTTTGTCCATCAGTACCTTGGAGAGCCACTTCATGCCGATGATTGGGTCGACCATGAGTGGATACCTCCCTGGTTGTAGTGCATTCTCTAGGTGGTCGGTCCAATCAAAGGTTATGGCAAACTCTGACCACCAAAGGAAGGTAGGCGCAGCCAGCTCGGCCGTATAGACCTCGCGGCGTGTGAACTTCTAGCGGTGCTTGGAGCTATAGGCTGCTGACCCTCTAAAGATCATGAGGCAGCCATTCAGTGTTAGAAAGTTGCTGTCTATCCCCTCGGCATCATCCATGGTCAGCTTGGGGTCCTTCCCATGCTCCTCCCTATTAAAGCCTCTAGACAAGAACCACTTCATGGGGCCGCATTCCTTGTATAGATGCTTGACGGGGAAGGAATGGTTAGGGCATGGACCTTTGAGCAGGTTCTTCAAGTGGTCCAGAGTACCCTCCATGGTCTTCCACCTTCTCTTGTGGTCGGCGGTGGCCACGAGTGAGTCCTCGTGCCGCTACTTATTCTTCTTCCTGGTGGGACGGTTGGAGGCACCTTCACCGGCGTCCTCGTCCCACTTCGCCTTGCCTTTTAGGCGGTCGAAGATCGCTCCAACCACCTCCTTGCCTGAGGCATGGCTGGTGGTGATGTCGAGGAGCTCCTTGGTGGTTCGTGGGCCCTTATGTCCTAGCTTCTGAACTAGGGACTCACAGGTGGTCCTAGATAGGAAAGCTCCTATAACATCGTCGTCGGCGACGTTAGGTAACTCGTTGCACTACCGAGAGAAGCACCAAATGTACCCATGAAGGGTTTGTTCGGCCTTCTATCGACAGTTCTTGAGATCTCATGGGTTCCCAAGGTGCTTGTACATGCCCTAGAAGTTCCCACGAAGATCTCTTTTAGGTCCACCCAACTTTGGATTTTGTTGGGCGGAAGGTGTTCTAACCATGTTTGCGCTAAATCAGCTAGGAACAATAGAAGGATGTGGATAATGAAATCATCATTATCCGCTCCATCGGCTTGGCAGGCAAGCCAATAATCCTCAAGCCATAGTTCAGGGTTTGTTTCCCTAGAGTGTTTTAGGATGTTGGTTGGTGGTCGGTACCTTGGTGGGAAGGTGGCATTGAGGATATGTCGGCCTGAGGCCTCGGGAGGCCAGGGCTCGAGCTTCGGTCCTCGCTGCTGTCGTAGCTTCCACCACGATGACGGTGATAGCCATGACTAGCTCCCTCTCTTGGCTCATTGTGGGTACGTCTGCGGGCGTCAAGGGTGTTGCGTGCATCATGGTTGAGGCCGAGATGCTTTGTCTACCGCGTTTTGTGGTGCCTGGTGGACTGACACATCCTTATTGGGTCACTCTAAGAGCATGCACAGGCTGGTGTTGAGCTCACATCACCAAGATAGTGAGCTCTCGACCTGCTGCTCCATCGTACACTCAAATAGCGTGCAAATATCGTGGTGGGCCTGACAATCCTCGGGCGTCATGGGCCCTAGAAGCCCATGGAGCAATGTCACCATAGTAGCGATGTTCTAGCTCACCCAGGTAAAGTGTGGATGAGCTTCATCATCCTCGATGATCCTTTGGTTCATGTCGCGGGCCATGGCATGCAGGCCCACCGTCTCCATGGCGCTCGATCTCCCGATCAAGCTCCGCGTGTTCCTGCTTGAGCTAGAGTCATGCTTCCTCAAGCTTGAGGTGTTGGGCCTTTAGCTGCTCCACCCGTAAGTGGGGTGGGGCCCCTGTCTCCCCCTCGACCTCATTGTCGAGGTCGCTCGTTGGGGTAGCCTCCTCTTCATGGATGCTTTCAACATGTCCCTTAGGGGTACCTACCATGAAACACTCACGAGAGGGGTGATGACTCCCCCTACTAGAGTTAGAGCTAGAGGGCAACTCTAACTCTCTAGCGAGGAGGTCGTGGTAAGATTCTACGACGTATTCGGTCATCCCCATGAACTTGTCATTCATAGGGGACCGAGGAATGCTTTGCGCCACAAAGTGGCCAACGATCTCTACAACATTGTGTAGACCAAACAGGAGAGCTATTAGGGTGCTCCAAATGAGGTATTCTAGGGAGAGAGGTTCTCCCCTAGCAAGCTATGCCATGACATTGGCGAACAAGAAGGTAAGGTGGCGCCAGTCCTCCTAGGACGGTCGGGGTCCTAGAAAGGCGCTGAGCTGGCGCTCCAACCTCCCATAGTTGAAGCCAAGGAGCTGGCCGCTCCCAGGGGCATGAGCCTCCGATGCATGCATCTGCAGCTCCTTGAGTGCCTCAGTGATCATGTCGAGGCTAGTGAAGGGGAGTGGTTGGACAGCTATGGGAGCCAGTGCCAGCTCTCCCTCTGTTGTGACGATGAAGTCCAGATCCCCAAAGCGCACGTGTGCACCCGGGACCTAGTTGACATTGTGACTAGCCATCCAAGGCCTGGTGTGTACATCAAGATGTGCAAAAGGACCCTACCTGGCACACCAACTGTCGGTGTTTCGAGTTACCACCAACAAGTAAATTTCTAATATTGCATGTCTTGGTCGGATGGTGTGCTAAGAGAATATGAGGTTTATACTAGTTCAGGCAGAACATCCCTACATCTAGTTCGTTGCTGCTGCTCGTGTTACTAGGACTAAAAGTTCATAGTAGGGGTTACAAATGGTTGAGAGAGATAGATCCCAAGTCTCTGATGGAATGAATGAATGGGTGCCGAGAGCTCGATCGCTGCTTGGCTGCGTGTTCGAGGTTTGGTGGATCGATCAGATTCGAGTCCGATGGTTCGATGCGATGTGTTTTGATCGTTGGTTTGATGCCCCCTAATGGGATGCCCTACTTTCCCTTTTATAGGCCAAGGGAAAGCATGGGTTATAGTGGAGGGAAAAAGGAGAATCAGAAGGAGAAGAAGTCCTCTAGGATCACCGGGTCCTTCTTCTCTTCTATGTAGGTCCCGTCGACCCTATAGACGTCAATAGGGATAGCTTCATGTCGTGTCCCTATTCGTCACTAGTGCCATGCATAGGCATTATCTCCTAGTTGTGGTGCTCCACTCTATCCTAGCGGACATCGTGGTGAACTGACGTGCATGTCAGTG